>NC_138769.1:588300103-588340103 GCF_965119305.1 Pelophylax lessonae | reverse complement strand
GGTTTTTCACCTTTATGCATAAAATGCATTAAAGCGGTAATAAACCCCGCTTTATGAATTTTACCTACAGGCAAGCATATAATAAAGCTTACCTAAAGGTAAAATGAAAATCTCTTAAACGTGCACCGTTTAGAAGATATTTACCCTGGCTGCAGCTGGTGAGGTCACTGGCACGTGCACTCTGAAGGTTCGGCATAACTTGCAGAAACTTCAGAGCTTTGTGGCAGGCGTGAGGCCCCCATGCTTATGGACGAGAGTGACATCATCACAGCTTCGGCCAATCACACACCCAGAGCACACGAAACTGGAAGAAAGGCCGGGGGAAGAGGTCAGCCCTCTCAGCAGTGACAGGGCGCTGCTGGAGGGCTTCATTCTAAGGCAAGTATTTCATAATGTGCTAGCATGCTTATCTCTGCTTGCTTCCTCCCCATCTCCCCTCCGCTGGCACCTTTTGGGGGGGGGGGGGGGGGAGCGGAAACCTGTCAAAACCAGGAACCACTTCTGGGTAAGATCGCCGCAATCTTTGTGTGCCAATCTTCAAATTTTCCAGCCCCTCCTGCCTTCTGGGAGGCAAACAGAGCTCCCAGTAGACAGTGGGACCATTCAGAAAGCGCAGTGTGACTCACGCATGCACAGTAGGGCTTCACTTCCTGTTTCCCTTAGTGAAGATGCCGGCGTCTGTACCCCGATTCCGATGGACGGATTGGCTTGAGGAGCAGAAATCGCAGGATCCCTGGACTGACAAATGTCCTTAAATTAAAATTCAGCAGCAACAGTATTTGTAGCTGCTGACCTTTCATTTTTTTTTTCTTTTTGCAGGCTGGAACTTCTCTTTAAGGCTTTAGAACCACTTTAAAATAATGTCCTTGTTATAGATGTAGGCTGTTTATGTACCATCTGAAACCTGACTAGAAAACTCCAAGGACGTCAAGAAAGCCTAGTTGTTACTGTTTACCTTCTCTGAGTCAAACCCCCTTACATGCCCTCTTTCTCTTCTAAGGCAGTATCTCTGAGCTCAGCAATCGAGAGCTTGCTCCTGTGATGGTGAACAGTAACAGCGAGACTCATAACATCCTGGGAGTTTTCCAGTCAGGTTTCATAGGGTATGTAAATGGCCTACACCCAGGACTTTTTTCCTCCGAGAATAGGGGCAGGAACTCAATCATATCCCCCCCCCCCCCACACACACACACACACACACACACACACACACACACACACCCTGCTAACTGCACCAAATAGTGGGTGCAGCCAAATTTCACTAACAATGGGAGCGTCACAAAAGGACATTAAATACCGGGAGTGCATTACCTACCGAGTTTAGGTGTGCACTACATGCCCTCTTCCACAACTGGTTATCTCTGCATCCCCTATGCACATCTCTCTCCTCTTCAGCTCTGACTTCAACACCTCCCCTCCCCCCAAAAGACAAAAGCTGGATACACACTATACAATTTTCTTTAGATTTTTTTCCTTCAGACTTACCAAAACCATATAATATGAGGTCAGACCTGAACACTTTCAATTTGTATGCAATCAGGCAAGCCCTTGTACTACATAGTTGAAGGTAAAGCCCCGGTCACACGTACCGATTGTCGGCCGCAAATATTCGGCCGCCGACCGATTGGCCGATTGTGGGCTTGTTAGTATGATAGCGCACTATCGGCCGAACAGAATCTGTCGTGCAGACTTTAAAATATTTGTTGGCCGTCACTAGAACGGCCGATTGTTCGCCAGTCAGTACAGAATTCGGCCGACAATCAGCAGATTTGCAAGACTGGGCATGCTCACAGAAGAAAAAACACACGGAAAGTTAACCATCACATGACATCACTTCTGCAGTCGGCTGTTGGCCGACAAAATTCGTGTGCAGTCTTTTGCAGTTTTCAACCGACAGGACAGCCCTGGACAAAAGACGGCCAATCGTTCGGCCGACGATCGCTACGTGTGTACAGGGCTTAAATCTAAAGAAGTCTACCAACAAAAGTTGTATAGTGTGTATCCAGCTTTACTTTTGTTGCTGCGTTAAGTTTAACCGCTTGCCGACTGCGCACAGTATACTTACTGCGGCAGTCAGCCCCGGCCAGGCAGAGTGACGTATATATACGTCACTAGCCTGTGACCGGCTTGTGAGCAAATAGCGGGCGAGCGCGCACCCGCCCCGGCTCGTTCACGGAGGAGTCCGCGCGTGTGACCGGCGGACCCGATGTCCGCCGGTCACACTACGATCGTCGGTAGAGAGGGAGAAAGTCAGGCGGCTTATGTAAACAAGCCGCCTGTCATTCTCCCCTGTGTAAAAATGGAGATCAGACGGTTCTATGTAGTACACATGTCCCATCACAGTTAGAAACACGCCCCTAGGACACACTTAACCCCTCCCTCTCCAATACAGTTAACCCCTTCCCTGCCAGTGTCATTTTTACAGTAACAGTGCATATGTATAGCACTGATTACTGTAGTAATGTCACTGGTAACCCCAAAAGTGTCAAAAATGTCAGTCAAGGGTCCGATCTGTCCGCCGCAATGTCGCAGTCCCGAAAAAAAAAAAAAAAAAAAAAAAAAAAAAAAAAAAAAATCGCAGATCGCTGCCATTACTCGTTAAAAAAAAAAACACCAAAAATGACAAAAATCTTTCTTTTTGTTAGTAAACGCGATAACTTTTGCGCAAACCAATCAAAATACGCTTTTTGCAATTTTTTTTACCAAACATTTGTAGCATTGATTTTTACATTTTTTTTTGGGGAATTTCATATAAAAAAAATTTGAAAAATATTGTTATTTTTGTAAAATTTACGCTCTTTTTTTGTTTATAGCGCATGATCAAAAAATCGCAAATGTGATCAAATACCACCAAAAGAAAGCTCTGTTTGTGGGAAAAAAAGGACGTGAAATTTGTTTAGGTACAGCGTCGCACGACCGCGCAATTGTCCGTTAAAGTCACGCAGTAAAAAAAAAAAAAAAAAAAAAAAAAAAAAAAAAAAAAAAAAAAAAAAAAAAATCGCAAAAAACCCCCTGGTCAGGAAGGGGGTAAAATCTTCCGGGGCTTAAGTGGTTAAAGAGGAAGTAAACCCTCCTCTGCAACTTTTACCTATAGGTACTGTAAATATCTCCTAAACATGTACCGTTTAGGAGATATTTACCTTACATGCAGCCAGTGACATTACTGGCGCATGCTCTCTGAAGAACGGCCGCTGGTGCCGTTCGTTTCAGAGCCCCATCCTGTGACTGTCTGCTCCCGTGCGCGGGCATGACGTCACCGCGGCTCTGGCCAATCAGATGGCCGGATGCCGCGATCCCGGAAGACGGGCGACTGGACATGTCGCCCGTCATACAGGTAAGCGGCGGCAAGGCGGGGGGCTCGTTTTAAGGTAAGTTTTTCATAATTAGCTAGTATGCGATGCATTCTAGCTCATTAGGCGTTTCTCTTTCAGGTTGAAAAATAAAACATTTTAATGGGTTTACAACCTCTTTAAACACCCAGCTGATATTCTGCCGAAAACTCCAACTCCCTAAAATCTCCAACCATGTCACTTCCAGTGACTCAACAGCAGGAATATTTGGGCAAGTTGTTGTTTTCACAGACCAACAGCCTATACACTAAGGAACACGAGCAGTTGCCTCTTCGCAGAGCACCAGGTAAGGAGAAAAAAAAATTTGTCACTGCCTTTGAGGCAGCCATGTTGTTGGTTAGTAGTGGGTGTTACTAACAGTGTCCAGTCATTCTAGCGTGTACAGGCTGACAGTGGTCTGTGAAAACAGCAACTCGTCCAAATCTCCAATTATTCCTGCTGTAGAGTCACCAGAAGTGACGAGGTTGGAGATTTTGCCAGAACACCGTTATTCAATCAGATTCTGCAACCGGAAGTGACGTACGGATGAGAACTTACTGCGCATGCTCCATGCATTCCAACATGCCCATTATGCGTTCCAGTAGCTTTTCTAATGTGACAAAACACAAAGTAGAGGCGGACATCTTCTTACACCCACGCAGGTCTTGAATTTTACATTTATTTTAGCAGTAAACTCACCTTATATACTGAAAAAGACTATTTCACTGCGATCAAGTGAAATAGTCTATATCACTATATAATCAGTTTGTTGCTGAGCACTGCAGGGTGTACCAAGATGGCCTTCGCCACCTACTACCTGCAGGTTTCTCGCTATACTTACTAGAATACAATAATAATACAAATGTAATACCGTGATTCAGTCAATAAGGTGAGTTTCCTGCTATAATAGATGTAAAATTCACGACTTGCGTGTGTGTAAAAAGATGTCCGCCGCTGCTTTGTGTTCTGTCACATTAGGAAATGCTGAAACGCATAGTGGCCATGTTGGAATGCATGGCGCATGCGCAGCAAGTTGTTCTAGTCCGTACGTCACTTCCGCTTGCAGAATCTGATAGAACACCGGTGTAATGTTAGAAAAACCTACCCTGTGAGAAATGCATACCCACGTCACTTCCTGTCAGGAACAGCTGAGCAGCGTAGCAGTGCGCATGCTCACAGCCCCAGTGACGTAACTGAACAGCTGAGGAGCTGACAAGTACGCATGCTCGGAGGGTATGAAATTTTGACGGTAGTGTGTGTAACGTTACACGGCATGAGCTGTTGCGGCGGTTACATTAAAACAGCTCGGCCGCAACACGAGTCATCTCCGCTCCTACCACTGTCCCTTCCCTTATATCAGCTGGTAAATGTAAAAGCTGCGGCGGGTGTATGAAATCTAAATCACGGAGATGTCGGCTCCGTGATCCGCTTTTACATTTAGTAGCAGACATCAGGGAAGTGACAGGGGTAGGAGCGGAGATGACTCATGTTGCAGCGGAGAGGTTTTAATGTGGTGATGCGTTGTAACGTTATAACACACTACCGTGAACATTTCATACCCTCCAAGCATGCGCACTAGTAAGCTCCTCAGCTGTTCGCTGACGTAGGTGCACCGGAAGTGACGAGGGTATGAAATTTTCACGGGTAGGTAGCACCTTCCCACACACTGTATGCGGCTCCATTTCTCACTCACATCCATACAGCAGAGGTGTCAGCATCCGGGAACGACAGAAACATGGAGATCACAGAGGTTCAGCCTACCCCGCATTGCCTTCCTCTTGCATATGACCACACTGCACCCCAGGCACCTGCATCTCCTTTGTCCCCATCTGTAAAGCAAGCTGTCACATGTAAACACAGAAACCGGACTTTTGTGTTTACAAGTGATGAGCATGGAGCAGAGAATCTGAGCCAAAAGGTGAGTGATGGAACCAAGCTCCACCAAGTTACAGCTAAAAAAAAAAAAAAAAAAAAAAAAAAAACACGACCTGCCTACACCTATAGCAAGGGCTTTATTAAACTTTAGTCAGAGCTGGACAGATTTTTTTATCTGCAGACCCTCCTTATCTGCATAGACAGTTTTCTCTAACGAGGAACTATGCCTTGACACACATTCCACTTTTCCAGGCACTATGGCTGACCCAGGCAGGCTGAGTAGGTCAGTGTCCCCGGCCATGACATGAAGAGTTGTAGTCACAGTGTGAGGGAACAGCTCCTGTCACACTGAGGAGGGAGGAGGCTGAGTACTTGGATACCGCCACAGCATTATCTATCCCTTCCACTATAATTCCCCCTCTCTCCTCTCAGCACGCCGACTTCTTGGCGCGCAGACTCACCTCTCTCGCTTGCCGCCCTGAAGAGGGCCTTTGCGACAGCCGTGAGTGAGCAACCCCGAGTCCGTAGGGGTAAATGATAGGCACGAACCGCTGACAAGGCCTGTCCACCGGAGGGAAACGCCAGGCACAGCGACACGGAAGGGCTGCTCTTTCGAGTAAACCGCTCTGATAAGGAAGTCTCGGAAATTTCCTTTGTGCGTTTGTTCGCCCGTTTGTTAATAAAGTTACAATTGTTGAAAAGGGGGAAATGCCTCCGCTGGGAGTGTTCTTTGTCTCCGCGGATGATTGCCCACAGAGAACTGAAGCTGGTCACGTGTTCAAGCCTCGGCGCCTTTTTGCGGGCATTTTTGTTACGGTCAAGAGAGATCGGGAACATTTAACTTATCACAAGGGAATAGGGATATTTTGTCAGAAAAGTTATTACCTAAATGTTATTTTTGCTGCGGTTATATTTTGATGGCGTGTTTTGTGTTTCTGGGTGAGTTTTCGTAGTCGCGCGGATTCAAGATGCCCTTAGTTAAGATGGCTGATTGCGAAGCCATTTTCTTTCCTTTCGGCAGGGGGCGCCTGAGGTACCCTGAGTACGATTTCATGCGGTGTGCTGCTGCTGAGGGAGAAAGTTTGCAGAAGCTGGCTGTGCATCTCACACAAAAGAAGTCATGTCTACAGAACTAGACCTGGAAGGTGAAGCTTTATCATCTTGTGGCTGCTTGTAGATTTAGTGCTCTCGTTTACTAACCTCTACTTTCATTTACTCAGTCCTGGCTTTTGGAAACACTTGATGCTGAAAAGTTTTTTTTTGGAACTTGGAAGCACACCTTGAATAATAAAAAAAAAAAAAGTTTTTTTTTTCTTTCATCTGTTGATGTAGAGTATAAGACAAATTGTTTTTGTTGAATATATATTGTCATTCCGTTTATCTTATCCTAATTGTGTCTACTAATTTTAGAGAAGATGCATAGTGATGAATTCATGTTTGTTATCACCTGAATTAGCCAAAAGCTTTGTCTGTGTCCTTTTAGAGAGATTGCCCCTCACTTCCTGTCCTGCACACACCACAGGAAGTGATGGGAAATCTCTCTAAGAAAAGGGAAATGCTTTCTTGGACAGTTGTCACCAGAACAAGGGTCCCTAAATGAAATTTCGCTCTTTTACTGATCTGACAATTTAGTTTTATTATTTTCTCTTGGTCTCAGTGGCAGAGGTTACCAGGACAGATCGAGAGAGACAGGAATTTACTAAGACTGAAGAAGCCGTGTATGGCAGCCAATCAGGTTCTATTCTTCATTTTCAAAGTTTAACTGGATAGAAAGATAGAAGCTGATTGGTTACTAAGCACAGCTGTTCTAGATTCTGTCTGCTCTGTTTGTAGTAGATTCCCCCAGTAGAGAGTAAACCTCCTTGGGCTCCTTTCACACGAACGATCCGATCAGATCCGCCTGTCAGTTTTTTAGGCGGACCTGATCGGATCCTCCATGCATCCCTATGGGGCAGCGGATATCAGTGGTGACATGTCCGCTGCCATCCGCATCCAATCCTGTCTGTGAAATCCGGACGGATGGAAACCCTATTTTCCATCCGTCCAGGGGATCGGATGAGAGCGGACAGGCGGTCCGTTCTCATCTAAACTCCCCATAGAGAGCAGCGGGGCTCTGACACCTCCCTCTCCGCACACAGAGCGGAGAGGGAGCTGTCACCCGCCTGCTCAGCGGGAAGCGGTGGATCCATCCCCCGCTGAGCAGCACAGAGTCCGCCGACGGAGGCGGACCGTGTGAAAGAGCCCTTAATTGGACACAGACTGCAAAAAACCTGACCCTCTCCTCCTTTATACAGAACAAAAAGAAAACATTTTGGCTTTAGATATGTATTTAAGTGGTTGTATACCCCGCTTGGTGATTTTTACCTACAGGACAAGCCTATATAAGGCCTACCTGTAGGTAAAATTAATATCTTACTTACCTATATCATACCTGCATGGTTTAGGAGCTATTCACCCTGCATGCAGCCGCTGACGTCAGTAGCGGATGAGCTCCGAAGGTCCGGCGTATCGTGCCGAAATGGAGGGCTCCTGCGCACATGCGCGGGAGTGATGTTATCGCTACTCTGGTCACAGTGCCGTAGCCAGCTAACACGGAACCCAGAAAAAACGCAGCTCCCTCAGCGGTGACCATGCGCCGCTGCGGGGGGCTTCATTTCTAAGGTAAGTATTTCATAATGTGCTAGTATGCTTTGCAATGCATACTAGCATAATATGCTATTGTCTTGCAGGGTTTATTTATTTATGTTTTTTTTTTTCTTTCAGCGGTTTACTACCATTTTAGGCTCCGTTCACATGTAGGGGTTTTGGGGCGTTTTTGGGGAGTTTTTCTGCTCTAGGATCAGCTCTCAAAACGCCCAACAAGACTAATCCTATTCATTTCAATGGCCCCTGTTCACATCTGACCGTTTTGATGCTGTGAGCAAAACGCCCAATGCTCAAAAAAGTACATGAGCTTCTTTTTGGGCAGATTATAGGCGTTTTCTATTGGTCTCTATTCAATCTAAAAATGCCTGCACAAAAAACGCCTGTAAAAACGCATGTAAATCGCTGTAAAAAAACGCGCGAAAACGCTATGCTCAGGTGTGAATGTAGCCTTACAGAAAATCTGTTTTTGTCTTTGTGTTCCAGGCAAAAATATAACTTAGTCTTGAACAATAAACCCCCCCCCCCCCCTCGTTTTTCAGATATAGTTTCTTTTTTTGTATTCTAATTGTTTAGTACCCTCTTCTGGTGTTTTTAAGGTCAACTTTCATCCTACCTCGCCACGGCGTGGTATGGTATTTCTGCGTCTGCATTGGCTCCTGGGATTGCTGTGTATCTCCTGGCCGACATGCAGTGAGGCGCGCTTCCTTCACACTGCACATGTGCGAGATTGGGAGGTGCATTCTAGGTAGCCAGCATGCACTTAATCCCGAAAGAGAGACCCAGCATGCTTCACATACCCACAGTCAGGATGGCCATGCTGTACAGAAGGAGAACAAGATGAGTAATTAATGTTGCACAACTACCAAAAAGGGCATACTTTTGAGGATTGCCAGTTGTGAAAGAACGAGCGATGACAATCACAGGGGTATATAAAAAAAAAAAGAAATTCGGAACTCTGCTTTATATATTGGGGGAGGTTGGCACCACCGAACTGCCTCTGAAAATGTTTGTTGCCGGTCTGTTCTATTGAATTTGTGGCTGTCATAATTTGTTTGTCACTGACCAAGACCGCATATTCATACCAGGGAAGCCAGAAGGCCTTATTGACATCATTTTTCAGGATTAGTGGTTTAAAATGGTATTAAATTCAATAAATAATTATGCTACAAAGTTTGGTGTGTGCTAGAGCTGCACGATTAATCATCCAAAAAATTGAAATCTTGATTCAACCCCCCTCATGATCTCAATCCCACATTTCCACGATTCATGGTAAACACGCTCAAAGCCGCTCTCTGCTCAGAGCTGTCAAGAAAAAAAAGAGGCAGCTGGCAGTTTCACAACATCGATTGGAGCTGAGATAAAAAGAAACATTGTATCATTTGGTTCTCTTAGATCAGGGTCTTCAAACTATGGCCCTCCAGTTGTTCAGGAACTACAATTCCCATCATGCCTAGTCATGTCTGTGAATATCTGAGTTTTACAATGCTTCATGGGATGTGTAGTTCCGCAACAGCTGGAGGGCCGTAGTTTAAGGATCCCTGTCTTAGATAAAAGGGATGAACTTCGGTCTGCAAAGACTAGGTGTTTTTCTGACATTTGTTGCTTACAAGTTAAAATCAGTATTTCTCTTACGTCCTCCGACAGTAGCCGCCCACTCACAAGTCTTCACCAATGGGTATTGACCTTTGCTCCGTGGGAGTAGCTAGGCAACAAGAATTGTTAATGCAAAGCTTTTAACATAAACACACCCCTAGGGGCTGTCCCCTCAGTCAATACCTCCCTGCACCAGCATCCCCAACTCAGTTTGACTTTACCTAGCTTAGGAGTAGCTGGCTATCCTGTGCTGGGGCTCAGTCTCAGCCTTCTACCCTTTCTTTGATTTTATTTCAAGTATTTTTCTCTTTTCCTTGCTAGCTGTTATTTTGTCAGCCTTAGTTTAGGGATCTTCTGATGAAGAATCATCATGCGGAGCTGGGTCTCGGACTGGTCGCCCTGGATCCCAGGGCTGAGAGCCAGATGGATCCCCAGCCTGCCATCGAGCGTTCAGCTTAGGTTTTACCCTGGCACATTGAACGACCCATCCCTGTTCGCTGCAGGGATGCTGCCTGTGAGGTGGCTACCTCACTGGACGCCATGACTGCGGTCCACAAGCGTCCTGGCTGCGGCACTCCCTGTCTGCCCTGATAGCGGTTTGTCGCTGGAGACGGCTCCCCACGCCATCTGGTACGGTAAGCACCTTCTGTGTGGGGACCTTCTGTATGGGTGTCGGTCTGTGGCTGTGTATTACCCTCCATGTCTGTGTAACTGCGGGCTCCCTGTCAGATACCTGTGTGGCTGCACTGCCTGTGGGCTGCGAGGGGGGGGCCATCCTGCTCTGCTGTTTATTATGCTCTGGGTGCAGTTTGTGTGCAGACATGTGTGTGTGCGGCAGTATACTGTGACCGGCCCTGTCCCTATGCAGCGCCGTGTTTTGGCGCCATTCGCCGCCATTTTGGCGGGCGATACTCATCATGCACATGGCGGCGCCATTTTGTTGTAGCCTTTTCCCTCGGCCGAGCGGCCATTTTGCTGGAGCCTTCCATAGGCTATATCAGTCAGCCAGCATTGCATCACTTCCTCTTTCCCTGGGAACAGCGATCGGTGGCAGCAGTCTGGTGTGCTCTCTCCAGGTTTTTACCTTCTTTGTCCTGTCATTCCTTGCTCAGTATTGTCTATCCCTGCGGGGTCAGTGCATACAGCAGTGTGCGGTGGGCTGCGCTCACCGTGGTATTAAAGGGCCAGTACCTTTATATTTTTCTGTACTGGGGCATGGATTCTCAGGATAGCAAGTTTCCCCCCGCCCTGGTGGGGGACCAGGGGGCTGCTGCACCCCCGAGGGGGCCGATCTGACCACTGTAGTGGCTTCCTTAGTGTCTCAGGTGCAGATGCTGCTGGCTGAACGATCCGCAAAAAGGGCCAGGTTATCCATTTCCTCTGATTCAGAGGGCGATGTGGCTGGCGTACCCTTCTCGGGGTCCCGCTCATCTTTGGACCTTGTGGGGTCTGAGGGGGAGCCTGAGGTGGAGGGGGTTGATGTTTCTCCCCCCTGGCTCACCTGAAGAGCTTGCACTCATGAATGAGCTGATTGCTTCCATAAAGGACACCTTGCACCTGGAGGATGAGCCTACTCCTCCTGCTAGCATGTATTCCTTTGGAACACAGAGGGCTCGCAAATCAGCGCAGGTTTTTCCCTGCCCTGCTGAATTTCACCATACGGTTAATGAACAGTGGTGCAATTTAAAGAAGCCCTTTACTGTGCCAAATAAGTTTAAATTGCTTTATCCGTTTGCACCTGCCACCGACGAGCGTTGGTGTGTGGCGCCTCCGGTGGATCACGCGGTAGCCGTTTTGAACAAGGAGACTGCGGTGCCTTCTGAGGATACCCCGGTTTTCCGGAACCCTACCGACAGGAGAATAGAGTCTCTTGCCCGTCATGCCTGGTGGCTGGTTCTATGCTGAAGCCTATTTTTGCTTCCATTATGGCAGCACAGGCTGTTGCTGATTGGACTAAGATGCTCAGGCGCACCTTGGCGGCTGATTCCGCTCCACCTACCACGTTGGCTATGGTGGACCAGATCCATCAGGGTGTCATGTACTTGTGCGATGCGGACTTGAATTTAGCTCCCTTGGCTGCGCGCCTGTCCAGCGTGGCGGTACTGAACCGTCGTCTGATTTGGCTTGAAAAATTGGTCGGTCGACCAATCTTCTCGCAAGACGCTGGCGGATTTTCCCTACGCGGGGTCTCGCCTTTTTGGCGAGGCTTTGGATACCCTGATCAAAGGGGATACGGGGGGCAAGAGTACTCTCCTGCCCCAGTCTTACAAGCATAAGTCTTTCCGTGGTAAGCCGAATTCCTCGTCTAGGCCCTCTCAGGGGTCCTTTCGTGCCTTTCGGTCACAGTCCAAGGGCAAGCCCTTCAAAGGCCAAGGCTCCCAGAAGAAGCCGTGGGCGGGGAAGCAGAAGTCCGGCCAGTCCGGTTCAACTTCCCATACCACTTCCGCCTGAAGGGGCGCCCTCACCCGTTTCTGGGGTGGGGGGACGTCTGCGCGGTTTCCTACAACCTTGGCTGGCCCGCGTTCGGGACAGGTGGGTTCAGGAAATCGTTCGATCTGGTTACAAGATCGAATTTCTCTCTCGGCCGGCGGGCAGATTTTTTCCCTCAAATCTTCAGCTGTCCCCGGAGCGCTTGCAGGATTTGCACCTAGCGGTGCGGGACCTGCGGGCCCAGGGGGTGGTGGTCCCGGTGCCTCATCGGGACAGATTTCGGGGGTTTTACTCCAATCTGTTCACTGTGCCCAGAAAGGAGGGCAAAGTGGGTCCGATTCTGGACTTGAAGGCTCTGAACCGCTTTGTGCGGGTTCGCAAATTTCGCATGGAATCCCTGCGCTCAGTGGTGGCTGCCCTGAGTCCGGGGGAATTCATGGCCTCCATCGATCTGAAGGATGCGTACCTACACATCCCCATTTTCGAGGGTCACCAGAGGTACCTTCGATTCGCCATTTCGGAGGATCACTACCAATTCGTGGTGTTACCTTTCGGTCTCGCTTCGGCTCCGTGGGTTTTTACCAAAGTGCTGGCGCCGGTTCTGGCCCTGTTGCGTGCACAGGGCATTGCTGTCTTGGGGTATCTGGACGATATCCTGCTAAGGTCAAACGCCAGTCAGAGCCTGGTGACCGACCTGTCCACCACGATGCGGACTCTACAGGGTTCGGTTGGACCATAAACATTCCGAAGTCGACTCTGTGTCCTTCGGTTCGCCTTCCCTACCTGGGAATGATTCTGGACTCTGTCCAAGCGAAGGTCTTCCTGCCGGAGGACAAGCTTCAGACTCTTCAGGACGAGGTCAGGTCCCTCAGGGACAACCGGCACTCGTCTCTCCGGACATGCATGAGATATCTAGGTTTAATGGTCTCGTCTTTCGAGGCGATCCCTTTTGCCCAGTTTCACACGCGGGGTCTCCAGGCGGAGATTCTGACCGAGTGGGACGGGCGACCGCAATCCCTGGATCTGCAGATCTCGTTGAGCCACGACACCAGAAGGGATCTTCTGTGGTGGCTCCAGTCCCCGGCGGTGTCGGGGGGCAAGTCTTTTCGTCCATTGTTATGGACGGTGCTCACCACGGATGCCAGCCTGTCGGGCTGGGGTGGTGTTCTGGGCGTTCTGTCCGCCCAGGGAACTTGGTCGGAGGAGGAGTCCTCCCTTCCGATCAACATTCTGGAATTGAGAGCGATAAAGCTTTGCCTTCTGAGATGGACGGACCGGCTTCGGGGCCGTCCAGTTCGAGTTCAGACGGACAATGCCACCGCGGTGGCTTACATCAACCACCAAGGGGGCACCAGGAGTGCCCGAGCGGCTCGGGAAGTAGCCGACATTCTGTCTTGGGCCGAGACGCACGTCCCGGCGATAACGGCAGTTCACATCCCGGGGGTGGAGAACTGGCAGGCGGATTATCTGAGTCGCCAGACTCTGGACCAGGGAGAATGGTCCCTTCACCCGGATGTCTTCCAGATGTTGTGCGCGAAGTGGGGTTCCCCAGATGTGGACCTGTTCGCGTCTCGTCTGAACAACAAGGTGGAAAGGTTCGTGGCAAGGACGCGCGATCCTCGGGCAGACGCCTCAGACGCGTTAGTGGCGCCCTGGCATCAGTATCGTCTGATGTATGCCTTTCCACCGATTCAGCTGCTGTCCAGGCTTCTTCGCAGGTTAGCCTCGGAACCGCACACGGTGATTCTGGTGGCGCCGGACTGGCCTCGCCGGTCCTGGTACGCAGACCTCGTAAATCTGGCGGTCGACGCTCCGTGGCGTCTGCCACTTCGAGAAGATCTCCTGTCTCAAGGGCCGATATTCCATCCTGCTTTACAGTCGCTGGCTTTAACGGCCTGGCTGTTGAAAGCCAGGTCCTGAAGGATAGGGGTCTCTCCCCTGAGGTCATTCCTACTTTGATCAAGGCTAGGAAAGCCTCTTCGGGGAAGATTTACTACCGTACTTGGAAAGCGTATTTTGCCTGGTGTGAGTCCAGGGGGTATTCCCCTCGCTCATACTCGGTGTCGAGAGTGTTGGCTTTCCTTCAAATGGGCGTGAACCAGCGTTTGGCGTTGGCCACGATTAAGGGTCAGATTTCTGCGCTGGCCATTCTCTTTCAACGCCCTGTGGCGTCTAATTCATTGGTTAGCACCTTTGTTCAGAGGGTGCGACATTTGGCCCCTCCTAGGAGGGACCCTTTACCTCCATGGGACTTGAACTTGGTTCTGTCCTTGTTGCAACAGACTCCCTTTGAAAAGATCAGGGAGATCTCGTGGTCTCTGTTGTCCAAGAAGGTTGCCTTTTTGGTGGCAATCACTTCGGCTCGCAGGGTGTCGGAGCTGGCGGCTTTGTCCTGCAATTCTCCCTACCTGGTGGTCCACAAGGATAAGGTGGTCCTGCGGCCTAACCCATCTTTTCTTCCGAAACAGATATCGGAATTTCACCTGAATGGGGACATTGTCTTGCCTTCGCTCTGCGCGAAGCCTAAGCATCCGAAGGAAGTTGCCTTACATTCCTTGGATGTTGTCCGGGCGATCAGAGTTTACCTGTCGTCCACTAAATCCTTTCGCAAGTCGGATTCCCTCTTTGTCCTTCCTGAGGGACCTCGGAAGGGCATGGCGGCGTCGGCTGCGACCATCGCCAAATGGAACAGACAGATCATTGAACAAGCCTATGCCTTGAAGGGGAAGGTTCCTCCCTTCCCTGTGAAGGCGCACTCTACCAGGTCTTTGAGTACGTCTTGGGCTTTCCGGCATCAGGCTTCTGTGGCCCAGGTGTGTAAGGCGGCGACTTGGTCGTCCGTTCACACCTTCTCAAAGTTCTATAAGGTGGATGTTCAGGCATCGTCTGATGCCTCCTTTGGCCGTAAAGTTCTCAGTGCGGCAGTTTCCTAGGGACCCTTGTTTTCGTGGGCCCTTGGTTGTTGGGGTGTTTTACCCCTGGGTTACTTGTTTTTTCCTGGGTTGTTGCTCCTGTTGAGCACGTTTTTCCTGTTGCCCAGTTGGTTATCTTACTGTGGTAAGGTTCCTTTCTCTGATGTGGGTACTGCGTTGCCTTTCTACGGTTGCGTCTCCCACCCCTCATGTCTACACTGCTTTGGGACATCCCATTGGTGAAGACTTGTGAGTGGGCGGCGACTGTCGGAGGACGTAAGAGAAAACTGAATTTTTGTAAAATCTTACCGTAAAATTCCTTTCTCTGAGTCCTCCGACAGTCGCCGCCCCCGCCCCTCTTTTGGGGTTTTTTTGTACTCTTACTGCTATGCTACCAAACTGAGTTGGGGATGCTGGTGCAGGGAGGTATTGACTGAGGGGACAGCCCCTAGGGGTGTGTCTATGTTAAAAGCTTTGTATTAACAATTCTTGTTGCCTAGCTACTCCTACGGAGCAAAGGTCAATACCCATTGGTGAAGACTTGTGAGTGGGCGGCGACTGTCGGAGGACTCAGAGAAAGGGATTTTACGGTAAGATTTTACAAAAATTATGTTTTTTTGCTGGAAAATTAGTTAGAACCCCCAAACATTATATATATATTTTTTAGCAGAGACCCCTAGAGAATAAAATGGCAGTCGTTGCAATATTTTATGTCACAGGGTATTTGCGCAGCGGTCTTTCAAAGCAATTTTTTGGGAAAAAATACACTTAAATAAATTTAAAAAAAAAACGAAACAGTAAAGTTAGCCCAATTTTTTTGTATAATGTAAAAAATGATGTTATGCCGAGAATTGTGATCTTTATTCTAAGCAAAGAAAATTATGATTCTAATTTTATCCAGAATCATGCAGCTCTGGTGTGTGCTGGAAATTACCTCCAGCATTGCTCCTATTTCTTCTTGCTGGAAGCCGCCTTTTTGTTGAAGCCCAAAGCAGTTCATTCCTTGCTCAGAGCTCTCCTTCTCTCCTTAGGCCTCTTTCACACGGAGCGAACCATATTGCGATCCGCTCTGGCACTTTTTTTTTTACGGACACGGATGACACTTGTGACATCCGGTCCGTATGTCCGCATATCATCCCATCCGTTTGCGGATGATATACGGACATAATATATGTCTATGGGATTGCGGATGTCAGCGGATGACACCGCTGACATCCGATTTTGCGCCCTTTCTGTTTTTTAAACTAAAGAAAAAATAGGGTTCTGTTCCGTTCCAAAAAACGGAACAGAACTGAAAGGACGCAAATCGGATCTCAGCGGATGGTCATCCGCTGACATCCGCAATCCCATTGACATGCATTATGTCCGTATATCACCCGCAAACGGATGGGGTGATATACGGACGTACGGAACGCCCGTGTAAAAGAGGCCTTAGTCTCAAAAACTATGTCACCTTCTGTAATTTAAATTATGTACATTTCCAACCTTGATTGTTTTGATGTTTTGGCTTAAGCTAGCCATAGGCAGTTTCAATCTTGGCCGCTTCAGCAGGGACCAGCCAAGATTTGATCCATCTATGGGCAGGCTGATTATACTTGAGCTGATCTATCAATCGACTTGGGTATAACAAACATGTTGAATTTCTAGCATGCAATAAGGTCTATAGCTGCTAGTAATAATCATTGTGTTCTCCCGGCAGGGATGGTTCCCGCGCCCCCCACTGGGAGGACACAATTTCTCCGCAGGAGATGTTCAAGAGATTTTTCTTTCGTGAAAGCCACATAATCTGTGGCCTACCTTATGCTTAGTACACAGGATGAGATTATCGGAGGAATGATCGTCTTTTTTTCTCCAATCGCCTTTCAGGACAGCACCTGGAGAGAGCGCAGCTCCACCCATTTCAACAGGAAACACTGCAAGTTTAAAAGCTCCACCTCTTCCACCATGCCTCAGTTTTTGTGTTTCCTCCGCCATGGTGGAGACACTGCATGGAACTGGTGTGGGGCTGCGCTCTCTCCAGGTGGAGCAGGGGGGACTTACCCCTTTTTTCTTTGGTACTTTCTTCTAAGACCATCCCAGCACCCCTCCCTGAGGACAAAGGGGTTGTTCCGGAGCGGCCGTCCTTTCGAGCTCAGGGGAGCAGAGCCTCGCCGGAGGGTCTCGCCTGTGCGCTGGGGGTCCGCTTGTTGGGCTGGCAGGCAGCTCAGGCGGGAAGTTTCTCCTTCTCTTCCGCATATCTGTCCCTGGTCCCGGCTGACGTCAGTTTAGGTAGGCGGGACTTCCGGCGGGGGCGTGGTGGCTTTGGTTCCAGCCACTGACAGCGCAGAGGGCGGCAGCAGGTCAAAGGTCGGTGCTTCCGGTCTTCAGCGGAGGACGCGGGAAGCGGAACTTTTTAAAAATACCTTGTGCGGGGAGGATCTGCCCAGCTTGCTGCAGGCTCTGCAATGGAAGACAGAACCGCAGCGTCGGTGGAAGCAGGCGCCATCAGCACCTGCCCAGGTAATAGAGGTACAGGGGTGCCTCTTTTTTGTCTCTACTATTGGGCTTAAATGTTATTTATTGTTCCTCCTTTGGAGCCTGCCCTGCGGATGGAGGTGTATGTCCTCAGTCTTGCAGGATTTGTTGGTCTGTCTGGGAGGCTGATGTTTTATGGGCATTTATTAGGTGGCTAGGTTAGTTAGCTGATGGGTGGTTTCTTTTGTGTCTCCTCTTAGGTCAAAGCCACAGTTAAAGCCAGGGCTTCAGCAACATCAAGGAAGTGCCCTTCTTGCAAAAATCCTCTTAAGGATACCTGGCCTAAGCCACTTTGCAAAACATGCATCGCTGACTTGTTAAAAGAAGAAACAGCCCAGCAGAGTAGTGATCTTTTTTCCTCTGTCCAAGAGCTTAAGGATGCTTTGACTTCTGTCTGCTCTTTTTTATCTAAGGGATCAGCTTCCCAGACAGATTCTCAGACAGATGCCCAGCAAAATGTATGGGCAATTTCCCAAGCATCCACCTCTAAGTCGGCTGAAGCTTATGACACAGAGGAAGAAAGAGCTAGTACTTAACTCTCCCTCAGAGATTCTGATGAGGAAGAGGAGGAAGTGGCTAAAACATCTAGATATAAATTGGCTTTAGAAGAAGTGGATGAACTCCTTAAAGCGGTGTATACTACCTTGGAAATTCCAGAAGAAAATGTACAGATGTCCGTACACGACAAAATGTACCAGGGTCTAGATCAAACCAAGCACAGGGTCTTCCCGGTCCATAAAGTCCTTACGGATTCAATTAAAAGTGAATGGAAGGATCCTGAGAGGCCCCCCTTTTTCTCTAAATCCCTAAAGAGAAGGTTTCCTTTTGAGGAGGATGAAGCGCATCCCTGTAATAAGAAGCCCAAGGTTGACGCTGCTTTTTCTCAGGTTTCACATCGAACAGACCTGGCGTTCGAGGACATGGGAATACTGAAGGAGGCTATGGACAAAAGGGCAGACTCCCTCCTTAAAAAGGCTTGGGATTCTTCTGCATCCAGCCTTAGACTGGCCATGGCTTCCACAGTGGTAGCTAGAAACTTAGAATGCTGGTTGGAACAGCTCAGGGGGCATGTGTAGGCTGGAACGGCTAGGAAAGACCTTCTTGAATCCTTTACACTGCTCCTTAAGGCCGTAAAGTATATGGCTGACCCTCAGCTGAAACAATTAAAATGGCAGCCAGATCGTCGGCTCTGGTGAACTTGGCCAGGCATGCGATTTGGCTGAAAACTTGGACGGGTGACTCGGCCTCTAAGGTCAGACTTTGTGGTTTACCGTTTTCAGGAGACCTGCTCTTTGGTCCAGACTTGGAGGCTATCCTGGATAGAACGGCGGATAGGAAAAAGGCCTTTCCTTCCAAGAAGAAACCACCACCCAAGAAAAATTTTCGTCCTCTTCAGCAAGCCCGGAGAACTAGGGATCAGGATCAGAGAACAAGATGGTCCTCACAGAGAGGAAGAGGTGGTATACTGTTCAAACCACCTGAGCAGTCTGCAAAGTGACATTCCTCTCCCAGTGGGGGGTATTGTTAAGGTTCCTCCCACAGTGGGAAGAAGTATCCTCAAGCCCTTTTGTGAAGAACATTGTGGCTCAGGGTTACAGTCTTGAATTTTCAAGAACCCCTCCAAGCAGGTTTTGGATGACTCCACTTCCAAGAGATCGGGAAAGAGCCTCTGCAATGATATCTCTTTTAGAAGAGTTGATTTCTCAGGAGGTTCTCATCCAAGTTCCCAGGGGTCAGGAGGGTCGGGGGTTCCATTCACACATTTTTCTGGTGAAAAAGCCCTCTGGCAAGTATCGGTTGATTTTAAATCTAAAGATCCTAAACAAGTCAATCAGATACAAACATTTCAGAATGGACACCATTTATTCTGTGACCAAGCTACTGTCCCCAGGATGCTTCATGGTTCTGTTGGACCTAAGGGATGCCTATTTGCATGTCCCGATAAACCTATCCTGTCAAAAGTTTCTAAGATTGGCGGTCAAGCGGGGAAATTCGGTCTGGCATCTCCAATTCAGGGCCCTTACCTTCGGTCTTTCCTCCTCTCCAAGGGTGTTCACCAAGGTGATGGCAGAAGCCCTGCAGCCTTTGAGACTGAGGGGGGTCTCCATCGTCTCATACCTAGATGATCTCCTGATTTTTGTGGATTCCAACAGTCAGTGCTTGGCACACCTTCAAGAGACAAGAGTCCATCTAGAGAGCCTGGGGTGGCTTCTAAATCTAGAGAAGTCCAATCTAGTTCCTTCCCAGAGGATAAGGTTTTTGGGATACACGTTAGACTCAGTACAGGCTGCAGTCGCTCAGATGCAGACCAATGCCCAAGTATCAATTCGGTCCGTGATGGCGGCTCTTGGCCTACTCACCGCATCCATCCCAGCTGTTCAATGGGCAAAGTTCCATTCCCGTCTCTTTCAGAGGGATATCCTGCAGAAGTGGTCACATCTAGAACCTCTGGACAAACCCATCAAAATTACCGAAAGAGCAAAAAGAGCTCTTTTTGGTGGTGGAGAGATACCAGGAATCTGGAGAAGGGCCTGATGTGGTCCTTTCCCCGGAACAAACGTCTAACCACAGACGCCAGCGCCTGGGGATGGGGAGCCCATCTAGATGGTCGGACGGTGCAGAAGGTCATCCAACTGGAGAGAGTTGAAGGCTATATTTCTGGGTCTTCAGGAGTTTCAGCAGGTGATCAGGGGTCAACATGTCCAGATTCTTTCGGACAACATAACAGCAGTGGCTTATGTTTCAAAACGAGGAGCAGAAATCTCTCAGATTTGGCGATGCAGCTGCTTTCCTGGGCAGAGCAAAACGTGGCCTCTTTAACAGCGATCCACCTGAAAGGGTCGCAGAACCTCCTGGCAGATCTGCTAAGCAGAAGAAAAGTGGTGGAGGCAGAATGGAGTCTGAATCAGGAAGTTTTTACGATGATTACAGAAGCTTGGGGGTTTCCCCACATAGATCTGTTTGCCAGCCAACAAAACACCAAGGTTGTGAATTTCTTTTCCCTCCACAGGGAGGATCAGGCTTGGGGTCTGGATGCTCTCGCTCATCATTGGGACTTCCCCCTGTGTTATGCGTTTCCTCCTTTCCAGCTAATACCACTGGTTCTCAGGAAATTCAAGGAAGAGACCACAGATCTAATTCTGATCACGCCCTTTTGGCCAAAAAGGCCTTGGTTTGCTCTATTGCTAAATCTGGCCTCAAAACCACCTTGGAAGCTTCCGTCCAGAAGGGATCTTCTGATACAGAGGACCCTGAATCATCCGGAATCAGATCGACTTCAGTTGACAGCGTGGTTTCTGAGGAAGACCTCTTAAGGGCCAGTGGTCTTTCTGAGAAGCTCATTGCTACCCTTCTCTCCAGTAGGAAGAAGGTAACCAGGGACATTTATATGAAGGTTTGGAAAAAGTATAATTAATGGTGTTCCATTAAGAAGTATGAAGTTTTGAATTTAATTTCAGTGCTGGAATTTCTCCATGGGAATGGAGTTGGGCCTGGCAGCCAGCACCCTTAAGACCCAAGTGGAGGCTCTTTCGGTTTTTTTTTGAGAGAACATTTTCTCAAGAGACTTTTAATTATAAGCTTTTTTAGGGCATTAGCCCGCAATAGACCAGTAGCCCTCAAGGTGTTCCCTAGATGGGATCTATCCATCGTTTTACAGGGGTTAACCAAGTTTCCGTTTGAACCTTTGGAAGAAGTTCCTTTGATGAATTTAGTTCTGAAAACAATCTTTTTGATAGCTATCACCTCGGCCAGAAGAATTAGTGAGATTCAGGCCCTTTCAGTTGCGGATCCTTTTTTGTCAGTATTTCCGAATCGAGGAGTACTCGTACAGATCCAGCTTTTCTTCCAAAGGTTGTCTCCAATTTTCACCATACCCAGGAAATTGTGCTCCCAACCTTTTCCTTAACTCCTTCTAACACGCAGGAGGAGTCTTTCCATACACTGGATGTAAGATGATGTCTTCTTCGTTTCCTTTCTGTAACCAAGGAATTCAGGAAAACTAATGCTTTATTTGTTCTCTTTTTGAGTCCTCCTAAGGGAGAAAAAGCATCCAAAAGTACTCTAGGAAGATGGCTTAGATGGGCTATTGAGCAAGCTTATTTGGCCCAGGGGGAAGAACCTCCAGAAGGTGTTGTGGCACATTCCACAAGGTCAGTGGCAACCTCATGGGCTGAAAGGGCTGGTGCTTCGCCTGAACAGATATGCAAAGCAGCTACCTGGTCTAGCTTATCGACCTTCCTTAGACACTACAGGTTGGACCTGTTGTCAGCCACAGATCAGGCCTTCAGCAGAAAGGTTCTGCAACTAGTAGTCCCACCCTAAGTGTAGGTTACTCGCTTATCCTCTCCAGGTGCTGTCCTTAAAGGCGATTGGAGAAAACCTAAGTTAGACTTACTGGTGACGGTATTTCTAAGAGCCTTTCAGGACAGCAGCAACTACCCTCCTTGGTCTTTTCTGTGTTATTGTATTGACAATATTAACCTGTGGTGGTTGTTATGTTTTATTATGTTTTCCAGCATGTTGGAGGATACCTTTATAACTGAGGCATGGTGGAAGAGGTGGAGCTTTTAAACTTGCAGTGTTTCCTGTTGAAATGGGTGGAGCTGCGCTCTCTCCAGGTGCTGTCCTGAAAGGCTCATAGAAATACCATCACCGGTAAGTCTAAATTAGGTTTTTTTTTTGCATACTAGTTCCATATCGAAAATTAAGAGTTGACTAAAGTAATGAAAATTCTCATATGACAGAATAAAAATTCGGAAATGATGTCTTGTGTTGTAGTATAAAAAATAAATAAATACAGCGCTATATAAATTCAATAACCAATAAAGTGACAATGTGCATCATAAAAAGAAATCTTTCTCTTAAAGTGCAATGTATAGAGTGTCCATAAGATGCATTCCAAAGTAAAGTGCATAAAAAGTCCACTAAAATATGGGTCAAGCCGTGAGAGAAGATCAATCAAAAGGTGCTTGATAGATGTCTCAATATATAAAGTGCTAGTGACACCACCACTATTTAGCCACAAGATGGCCTCTCACCTCACTGAAGTAATATACCAGCAGTAAATCCATAGGGATAAGCTCAGTGTAAAGGATGCCACTTCCTGGATCGATTTCTCACGTAGTTTCATGGATAGGATATGCGGATAGAAATAATAAAATAACAGGATCTCTAAGTGCTCACTGCTAGTATCCTTTTATTAAAATCAGAAATGAAAATGCACTCACATGAACAGGCACAATGGGGCTTGTGCGGACCGTATACACCGAACAATACAAAAGCTGTGGGGAGCCGCGCTGGAGGGTCGCCGCTCGTCCGTCCGAGTCTCCGCCCCCTATACGCGTGGCATCTCACGCTTTCGCGTCACGACTTCGTCAGTCCCCTACTACACAAGCGGGTGGATCTCCTCTGTGACAGGCAGGGACAGATCACAGGATTCAGCATAGCTGAACCTGCGATCTGTGTCTGTGTCACACAACCCCCTCCCCCCACACACGTCAGTAAGCATGAGGCACACATTTAACCCCTTGATCACCAACAGTGTTAACCCCTTCCCTGCCAGTGTCATTATTACAGTAACAGTGCATATTTATAGCACTGATTACTGTAGTAATGTCACTGGTCCCCCCAAAAGTGTCAAAATTGTCAGTTAGGAGTCCGATCTGTCAGCCGCAATGTCGCAGTCCTGCAAAAAAATTGCAGATCGCCGCCATTACTAGTAAAAAATAAATAAACAATAAAAATGACAAATCTTTCCCGTAGTTAGTAAACGCGATAACTTTTGCGCAAACCAATCAAAATACGCTTATTGTGATTTTTTTTTTTTTTTTTTACCAAAAATATGAAGCAGAAAACAAATTGGCGTAAAATATTAAAAAAATTTGATTTGTACATTTTTTGGGGGAATGTTATATATCAGAATGTGAAAATATTGTTTTTTTTTTTTTTTTTTTTTCAAAAATTAAAAATCGCAGAGGTGATCAAATACCACCAAAAGAAAGCTCTATTTGTGGGGGAAAAAAAAAACATACATTTAATTTGGGTACAGTGTTGCACGACTGCTCAATTGTCCGTTAAAGTAACGCAGTGCCGAATCTCAAAATATGGCCTGGTCAGGAATGGGGTAAAATCTTTTCCAGTCTTAAAGTGGTTAAAAATGCGCTCATTGGGAATTTTTTTGTCAAAGACATGTAGCTAAATACATTTTGACCTAAATATATGACAAAAATTGAATATATTGGATATTTTTTAACTGTCAAAATAGAAATGTCAATTTTTTTGCACAATTTTTGCTCGTTTTTTTATTAACCGCTTCCAATACAGAGCAGTCAGACCCCCTTCCTGCCCAGACCAATTTTCAGCTTTCAGCACTCTCACACTTTGAATGACAATTGCTCAGTCATGCTACACTGTAACCAAACAAATAGAGCTTTCTTTTGGTGGTATTTGATCACAACTGGGTTTTTTTTTTTCGTGATATAAGCAAAAAAAGAGCAAAAAGTTGGGGAAAAAAAACACATTTTTTTTAGTTTTATATTATAAAATTTTGCAAAAAATTAATTTTTCTTCATACATTTGGGCCAAAATTTATACTGCTACATATCTCTGGTAAAATTAACCCAAATTAGTGTATATTATCTAGTCTGTGTGAAAGTTATTGAGTCTAGAAGCTATGGTACCAATTACTGAAAATTGATCACACCAGACGGCCTTTCTTGAGGCCCTGAAATGTCAGGACAGTACAAATACCCCCCAATGACCCCTTTTTGTAAAGTAGACAGTCCAAGGTATTTAGTAAGAGGCATGGTGAGTTTTTTGAAGTTATAATTTTTTCCCACAATTCTTGGGAAAATTAAGAAAACATTTTTTTTTCTTTTTTTTCCCACAAAGTTGTCAATTTATAAGCTATTTCTAACACATAGCATGTACACAGCAAAAATGACACCCCAAAATACATTCTGCTACTCCTTCTGAGTATGGTAATACCACATGTGTGAGACTTTTACACAGTCTGGCCACAAAAATAGCCTCCACATCCAAGTAGCACCTTCAGGCGTTCTAGGAGCATAAATACAATAAAACTTTCTTACTACCTATCACACTTTTGAAAGCCCTAGAGCACCAATACAATGGAAAAATCCACAAAATGGCCCCATTTTAGAAAGCAAACACTCCAACATATATTTTATGAGGCATTATGGGTCGTTTGAACATGTCATTTTTTTCCACAAGTTTTTGGGAAATGTGGGAAAAAAATCAAAACTTTTTTTTTTTTTTACACAAAGTTGTCAATTTATAGGATATTCCTAACACATAGCATGTACACAGCAAAAATGACACCCCAAAATACATTCTGCCACTCCTCCTGAGTATGGCAATACCACATGTGTGAAACTTTTTCACAGCCTAGCCATATAGAGGGGCCCAACATCCAAGGAGCACCAGCATGCATCCTAGCCACTTGCCTAGGCCTATTTTTGACATTTGGTGTTTACAAGCTAAAATCAATTGTTTTTGCTTGAAAACTACTCGGAACCCCCAAACATTATATATTTTTTTTAGCAGAGACCCTAGAGAATAAAATGGAGATTATTGCAATATTTTTTATCACACCGTATTTGTGCAGCGGTCTTCCAAACGCAATTTTTTGGGAAAAAATTAACTTTTTTGATTAAAAAAAATAAGAAACCAGTAAAGTTAGCCCAATTTTTTTTTCATAATGTGAAAGATAATGTTACGCCGAGTAAATAGATACCCAACATGTCATGGCGTCTAAATTGCTCACGGAATGGCGACAAACTTTGGTACTTAAAAATCCCCATAGGCGACATTTTAAAAAATTCTACAGGTTGCCATGTTAGAGTTACAGAGGAGGTCTATGGCTCAAATTATTGCTCTTGCTCTAACGATCGCGGCGATACATTACATGTGTGGTTTGAACACCATTTACATATGTGGGCGGGGTTTCCGTATGCGTTCGCTTCTGCGCGCGAGCTCACGGGGACAGGGCGCTTTAATTCACCGTTTTAAAAAAAAAAAATTGATCATTGTAAACATTCCTTGTAATAGAAAAAGGCACGACAGGACCTCTTTTTTGTGAGATCTGGGGTCAAAAAGTCCTCAGATCTCACAAGTACACTAAAAGATAGAAAAAATAAAATAAAATGAAATAAAAAAAAAGGGACCTTTAAACCGGTTGCTAGGCAACGACGTTTGCCGTAGCTCCGGTCCTCCAAGACCATAGAGTCGAGTGAGGGCAAGCTTGCCCTCACTCGACATCCTGTCTGTGAGGATCCGGGACCGGATCGTTTTCCCCGCTGCCGGCGGGTCCGGTAAGTGGGGAGAAAGACCGGAACACGGCGGGAGGGGGGGGGGGCACCTCTTACACCATCCTGGGAATCCGCCGCTGGGACCACCCTTATCGGAAAGCCAACCGTCCACCGTTTAAAAAAATTCCAGGGTTATGGCAGCTATCTGCTACCATAACACCGGTATTTAGGTTTAAACGGAGGACGTATATAAACCTTTTTGGACTTGGACATGGTGGCTGTATGAAGGGTGACAGGTACTCGGGTACTTTGCTGGGCAGGTGACAGGTACTCTGGTACTGATGAGCAGGTGGCCGGTACTCGAGTACTCCGATAGGCAGGTGACAGGTACTCGGGTACTCTGATGGGCAGGTGACAGGCAGGTGATGGGTACTGATGAGTAGTACTGATAGGTGATACTGTACTGATGGGTACGGATGATCAGTACTGATAGATACTGATGGGTACTGATGAGTACTGATGAGTAGTGATGGGTACTGATGAGCAGGTGGCAAGTACTCGGGTACTTCAGGTGTCAGGTACTCTGATGAGCAGGTGGAAGGTACTCGGGTACTCTGATGGGTAGGTGACAGGTACTCGGGTACTCTGATGGGTAGGTGACAGGTACTCGGGTACTCCGATGACGGGTACTCCGATGACGGGTACTCGGGTACTCCGATAACAGGTACTCAACGTACCCGAGTACCTGTCGTCATCAGAGTACCCGAGTACCTGTCGTCATCAGAGTACCCGAGTACCTGTCGTCATCAGAGTACCCGAGTACCTGTCGTCATCAGAGTACCCGAGTACCTGTCGTCATCAGAGTACCCGAATACCTGTCACCAGCCCATCAGAGTACCCGAGTACCTCTCTGTATCCCATCAGAGTACCAGTCACTTACCTATCAGAGTACCCGAGTACCTGTCACCAGCCCATCAGAGTACCCGAGTACCTGTCATCAGAGTACCTGATGGGCTGGTGACAGGTACTCGGGTACTTTGATGGACTAGTGACAGGTACTTTGATGGGCTAGTGACAGGTGCTCTTTATTGGGGGGGGGGGGGCAATCAGTGTGTTTTGGGGGGGAATGTAATTGGTAACTAGCTGTTACCACAATCTCCTCCTCACACAGGATCAGTGTGTGAGGGGGAGAACACGGTGACGGCTAGTTACCGTGTTCTCTGTTGACATTTGTGACCGGCTGTGATTGGACACAGCCGGTCACGTGGTAAAAAGCCAATTTCATTGGCTCTTTACCTAGATCGGGGATGGGCTCTGTCCGAGGGACGAGCTTCGTCCCCGATCGCCGCGCTGCGCGCCCCCGTCGGGGCGCGCATTGAGGAGGGAACGAGCGGCTCGCGCTGCGCGCCCACAGAGGGAACTGATCGCCGCGCTGCGCGCCCACAGGGGCGCGCAGTAGCGGCGAGATCGGGCGGACGTCATATGACGTCCGCCCGGATCGAGAAAGACTTCCTGCCGCCGTCATTTTACTATGGCGCGGTATGGAAGCGGTTAATATCGCAAAAAAAAGAATCAAGTTTAATACCGCTTTAAAACGATTTAATCTATAGGGTCAGCATGGCAACCAGGCAACGTGTAATTGCAGAATGGGAAGTTGGTAATGACAGGCTTTATATTTCCCAATGAAAATGGTTCTATTGATAAGTGTACAAATCTATCTATGGTGGTGTCACTGTCTAACAGACTGCTATCTATTCATATTTTGTATCAGTAGGAGTATTCCATTAAACAAGTTTGTGTTGAATAGCTCCTTGAAATGTGTATGTGATGGAAATGCAGGATACCTTTTTATGGTCCCTGTCAATTGCAAAGAAATGGTGGGAAATAATTTAAATTTTAGTGAAAGGCTTAGTCTACCTTTCTATGTTTCATGTTTAGGGTGTAACATGAAATATGGGCACAGTCTCCAATCCCCACCATCAAATGATACCCCCCCCCCCCCTTCCCATCAGAGGGCTTGTTTACAACACGAGCCCATTCACACTAGCACGACTTGTGAGGCGACTTGTGTAGCCCCAGGTCGCTTGACATAACAAAAGCAATGTTAATCAATCAGTGCCGTCTTATGCCCCGTACACACGTGCAGATTATCTGAAGACTTTTGTCTGCAGACTTACCTTTTCTATGTAGTGCAAGGGCCTGCCGGATTGCATACAAATTGATAGTGTTTAGGTTTGACCTCATATTATATGGTTTTGGTAAGTCTGCAGACAAAAGTCTTCAGATAATCTGCACGTGTGTATGGGGCATTAATTGGCACTACTGAAGTTGCTCCGACTTCAGAAAAGGGTCCTGTACTATTTTGAGGCGACCTGTGATCCGACTGTCCCATATACTTCAATGGGAGTCGCCTCCTTATCTTAATTGACACGACTTGTTATCAGACTTTCCAGGAAGAAGAAAGAGATTAGCCAGGCATTCCCCACAGACAAAGTCGCCTGTCTCTTCAAAGTAGTGCACAAGTCTCTTCCAAGTCTCTAAACAAATCTCTAAACAAGTCTCTTCCAAGTCACGGGCGACTTTCTGGTCGTGGTAGTGTGAACCGGCTCTCAGTGTGCAGATCAACATGCACGTCACCATGCATTTGTAGTGCATCAGTGTGTCATGTTTGCACTGTGTTCTCTGTGCTTTTTTAGGCCTTTGTTTTTTTACTGAGTTTCATTTACATGTCTTTATAGTGTGTTCATGTGCACTTGCGTGTATTCTGGTACAAAAAGATAAAGCATTCTGTCCTTTTTTTTTTTTTTTTTTTTTTAACACTTATGAAAGCACCACAGGGTAAACAAGAGTGGGTGGAGATAAAGATCGATTCTTAATGCTGGTGTTAGTGTTCGCTGCTTCCAGGAGACTAGGGATTTCATGGTGGCACCGCATGTAAAACTGTGTAAGTGGCATCATTCAAAAGCAGCGTCTTTCAGACGGATTGTACTACGCGAGCCAAGCAGATTTTACCTTCATGTGAGGATTATTTTTTTTAAGGATACATTGTTTTAAAATGCAGAGCAGTGTGTATCCTTTTATCTTTGAGCACACCAATGAGAGCAGATGTGGATCTTTATTCCACATAATAATAATAATAATAGTGGAAAAGCTGAACCTGGCAGGAGTTGTAACAATTTGTCCAGGCAGATTTAAAGGGAACCTTAGTTTATAATGGGTCCAACTGCTAAGGTGAGGGAGTCTTTACAGGGGACGGTGGCAGCTTCATAGGATTATATCTTTTCATGGAAAATATTTTTATATGAAATATGGATTATGTTTTTCCACATAATATGGAGGATATTGACTGGAGGGTTTAAGAAGCACATATTTGGACTCTGATGCTTTTTGATTATTGGGTGGATTTTCAACAATATTCTTAATAATGTTTAGGTAATAAATTGTTATACAGTCATTCCCCGGGTCCTGAACAAGGTAGGTTTGTTCTTAAGCTGAATTTGTATGTAAGGTACAGTAATGTGACGGATACAGTGTAACCACAGCGAAAAATTTATTTTTTATGTTTTAAGGATAGTAAAGGGAAGGGTTAACACCCCTGCAACATTTGTTTTGCTGTCTGTGTCCCTGTTCAGAAGATTTCACCTCACTCTCTCTCTCTGTGACAATTGGATTTTGACAATTTTGGGTTGTCATGGAAACAAGGATTGGTGATAAAGCTTCAGTGGAGACACCCTTTTCCCCCATGATAACTCTTACAGGAGTGAATTTCTCTTCCTAGGGGTAGATTTCCTGTCACTTCTCCTGTCACTTATGTATAAATACATAAGTGGTCCATATAGTGACTCACCACTCATTCATCTTTACTTAATAATGATAGTATCCATTTATATTATGTACAGACCTTTTCAAAAGAAATCTAACAAGCTGAACAGAACCAGCTCTTAAGGGACTCTATTCCACATTTTCACAACTCTTACTGTAAAGAAGACTTTCCACATTTGGAGATTAAATCTCCTTTCCTCCAGACGTAAAGAGTGCCCCCTCTGCAATGACCTAAAAGTAAAAATCTCAACAACAAGTGCACTATATGGCACTCACCAGACTGATATGCTGCCTGGTTAGGACAGAAAATGCATTTTTAATGTAGTATCAGGTCTTGAGTAAAGCCAGATATAAGGGGGTTCACACCAGAGGATATCTCCTTCTTCAATACTCCAACAGGACAGGTGTACAAATCGGCAGACCTAGGCGAGAGAAAAATCTTCTCATGGTATAGTATTTATTTAAAATAAAGCATAACAGGCAACTCTAAAAGCTGAATAAAACATCCAATATTGATCCATAAAATGCAGATGTCAGTGAAAGCACTTACATAAAGAGCCACCAGACTCAGAGTAGTACTGGTGGCTATGGGCCTCTGGCATGCAGCACTGCTCTACGGCCGTTTCACGTTAATACGCTTCCTCAGGAGCAGTCCCTCCTGCTCCTGAGGAAGCGTATTCACGAGAAACAGCCGTAGAGCAGTGCTGCATATCGGTCTGGTGAGTGCGCATTCTTATCTTTGTGAAGGATCACTGATGGAGGAGTGTCTGTTTTAATTTTATTGGCACTGAATATCAGCATACATCTGTGGATTTATTTAAAGGACTTTATATGTTGTTACGGACTGAATTGTCATACACACCTTTTTTTCACATCAGTATTTTGGATTATATGTCACTTTAAATCATTATTTGAGCGCTGCAAGCTCATTTTACAAGCTTTGTGACATGGTGCATTATCCTGCTGGAAGGAGCCATCAGAAGATGGGTACATCAATTGGAAGGTCCTAGGAACCTCACTGGCTCAGTCAGCAGCTATTCAAATCCTAGTCCAAACCCACCTGTGCTATCGTACCAGAAAGTCACTGCAGACTGCCAATCATAAGCAGCTGAGACATTCCCCACCCCTTGTATGCATGCAGGTGTGGGGTGGAAAGGCCTTGGCTGTGCAGTGACTGTTACCTGGCAGAATAGCTCAGGAGGGTTCAGACTAGAATTGGAACATGACTGAGCTCATCTGTACTCACCATAAATGTCTACATATGTGGCTTCGGTAAATAGCACCTCCCTTTCTCTTGCCAGCTAAACAGCTGCTGGGTTGCTCTATAGTTCTTGGGGGAGTCATGAGTATGTTCTGCTGAGGTCATATTTCGTCTGCTGAAGTGCTCAGCGTTCTTTTTTATTGTTTGCACTGTTATGGGCATAATTTTTAACATGACACACGGGGATTAATACTCTGCTCTGGAGTTCCTAGGAAAGCCTTCTGCAGCCCCATGTGCGTACTGTGGTGCTTTTTTAGAGATTTCTGGAAAGCTTTCTGTTGTTTAGCCTGCAAAACCCTCCTTTAGCTTCTGACATACAAGTGTCATCCCCATACTCAGATTCCTTTGCTGCTTTAATGGGAAATTTGCTACTCTCATTGAACATGCTGTAAATAAGTGCAGGCCCCCCTAGGAAGCCCTCCTTCTCCTTCTTATCCTCCTTCTTCTGATTTTGCAGATGCAAACTCTACCTACTCTAATAGAGGATAAACTTCCTCCTGTAATCTCCTTCAGGAAAAGGAGGTGGTAGCAGCTTCAGTTAAATCGGTGCAAGAAACCCCTAAAAGCTGCAGATTGCCCTTCCTTCCCTTTCTGTGGAGGTGCCAGTTGCCTTTGGCAAAAACAAGCATACGCTTTCTACAAATGTTTTTCTTATAACTCCATTTTTGATGATTTTATCTGAGTGAAATATCCACTTGCTTACCAGGTCTTTTTCTGACACTTGTTGTTTACAAGCAAGAATCTTTTTTGCTAGGAAAATGACTTAGAACCCCAAATAGATAGATAGATAGATATCTCTATTTATCGCTATATATCACAAAAGTGAGTACACTCCTCACATTTTTGTAAATATTTTATTATATTTTTTCATGTGACAATGCTGAAGAAATGACACTTTGCTACAATGTAAAGTAGTGAGTGTACAGTTTGTATAACTGTGTAAATTTGCTGTCCCCTCAAAGTAACTCAACACACAGCCATTAATGTCTAAACCACTGGCAACAAAAGTGAGTACACCCCTAAGTGGAAATGTCCAAATTGGGCCCAAATAGCCATTTTCCCTCCCCAGTGTCATGAGACTTGTTAGTTTTACAAGGTCTCAGGTGTGAATGGGGAGCAGGTGTGTTATCGTTCTCATTCTCTCATACTGGTCACTGGAAGTTCAACATGGCACCTCATGGCGAAGAACTCTCTGAGGATAGATATAAGATATAATAAAATATTTCCAAAAATGTGAGGGGTGTACTCACTTTCGTGAGATACTGTGTGTGTGTGTGTGTGTGTGTGTGTGTGTGTGTGTGTGTATATATATATATATTAGGGATGCACCGAAATGAAAATTTTGGGCCGAAACCGAAACCGAAAATGCAGGATGCCTTTGGCCGAAAACCGAAACCGAAACCGAAAATGACTTTTTCCCCAAAAAAATTTTAACAGATAGAAGAGGGGCATACACCAAAAACAGGCAGCGACGTACACCTGTCGCTCCCACCCTGTCACAGTATATGTACTGTGATGGGTTGGCAAGAGGTTAATTTAATTACCAATGGTATTTGTATTATGCAGCATGAGGTAACGGTTAATGTATTGCCACTGCTGGTCACTGATGAATTAGTGACCGACCAGTGGCAGTTAATTAACCCCTTTATGCTGCATTAGTGCAACCAGTATCAGTGTTAATTACCACTGGTTGCACTAATGCAGCACAAAGGGGTTAATTAACTGCCACTGGTTGGTCACTAATGCAGTAGTGACAATACATTAACCCCTCATGCTGCATAATACTAATTCCATATGTAAGCTGCCTCAGCATAATGATCAAACAAATAAAAAAAAGCAGTCAATTTTTTATGGTTGCATAAGTGCTCAATGGAACTTGGAAGAACAGAAGGGGGGGGGGGCAGATAGGGGAGACAAGGGAGGGAGATGGGGACAGTGGACAGTGTAAAGTGTAAATGCAGTGCTCACTCATTCAAGGTCCGAGGACGAGGCAGAGGCTGCATGGCTCAGGTATCATGAGGCTTGGAATGTGTAGCTGCTTGCTGTTCTTCATATTTCCCGCCCACATCCCTCTCTCTGTCCTGCACATACGTCGAGATAGGAGAGTGGGCGGCCCCGGGCAGACACAGAAAACCTGGGGTGGGAGGGGGGAGGAGGATGAGCTGTGTGAGTCTTTCTCCTCTCCTGTCCGTGTCTGGGAGGGGTGAGAACTGCTCGCTGCTGGGCTGTGTGAGAGACGAGGTGTCACAGACGCTCCGCTCGGCTGCAGCCAAATTGAAAAGACTGATTCTCCTATCCTACGGACGGGAGAATCAGGGACTTTTCAAACCTGCGCTGCGCCCTCCTCCTTCCTCACGGCGGCCATTAATTTCGGCACTTTTAACCTATTTTCGGCCGAAATGGGATAGGCTCATTTTCGGCCGAAAATTTCGGTGGCCGAAATTTCGGTGCATCCCTAATATATATATATATATATATATATATAATTTATTTTTTTATTAGGGATCAACCAATATCGTGTTTTCAGTACCGATTTTCGGTCACCCTTCAGGCCAATATTAGATGCCGATATACAGTTTTGGAAAAAATCAACACAATTTTCTACACAAGTCTGGTACTGTACATGTTAATGTTTATTAAGATTTTTAACATTAAAGGTTCGTTCTTCACACCTTACCTGCATGAAAACTGATGGGAAAATTGCACAGATTTCACTTGCAGAGACATCAGTTTCACATTAGTTTTCATGTGCGATTTAGTCAGTTTTCATGCACGTTGACATGACACCTCAGTTTTACAATGTGCGTAAGTTATGTGCCCTATATTCACGCCTTCATATAATTTTTATTTTATTTTTTTCCTGTGCAGAAAACTGCATACACGACACAGTGACGACGACAACAACACGTTGCACATTACTGCGCAGAAAAAAAATCTGCACGTTGTGGTGTGAACAGGGCACATAGAGAGGAGTAAAGAGAAGAACCATTGTTTTTTTTGTGCACTTGCAGAAAGTGTGCTGCAAACCTGACGTCTCTGTCTATACCATGGTGTGACAGTGAACAAAAGAGGCCTAGAAGTAGACAACTGTGAAAAATAAAGTGCTTAAAAAATAACTAAAGGCTTCCCAAAACAGAAAAATGGCATAAACTGCTGCAGTGCACTAACTGCAATGATTAAATTCAAATCATTACTGCAGTGCAAAAGGTAGACAGTGAATACTACACTTACTTCAATACTCCCAGTTAAGTAGAACAATATTATAGTTCAGAAAGCATAACATTTCAGCATGTTCACCTGTTAAACAGCTTCTGTTTATTTCATATATTGCTGCCACTTCACTAAAAACATGCTCACTTGGTACCAAGGAAGGAGGAGCAGAGAGGTATCTTCTAGCATGAAAGGCAAGTCTTTTGTAGGGTGCCTCATTTTCTTTCCACCACTGAAGAGGATCACCACTTACTGGTTCCTTCAAATAGAGATGAAGTTAATCATCCAGGCTGATTATTGCAGATTCAGAAGAATCCTCCGCATGAGGCCCCAATAAAACACTGAACATGGCATCAATTTGACCACGAAGAATAAGATTCTCTTCTGTCCGTTTATTTATTTATTTATTTATTTATTTATTTTTTGGACGTTTGTCTGTTTTTGCAGCATCCTGATTAGAAACATGCCCTTCTTGACTTGACATTTCGTCAGGAACCTCCTGTTGAAAATCTTCTGTCAGTCATTGTTTTGCCTTGGCCAATACATCATCAGAAGAGAAAGCATGGTTTTTGTATCGAGGATCCAAAAGACATGCCAGCACAACATTTTTATTCTCTTCATGGTTCTCAAAACGTTGGTGAGGCTGTCCCTCATGATCTGCCTACATGTTTTAATGCCACATGTGTTGGGTCCTTCTTTTTCTTGAAGAAGCATCTTCAGCACCCTCACACATGGGGTGACAGATGACACAGATAAGTCCTAATGACTCACCTCTAGTGTCACTTCCTCTGTGGGGAGGAGGGTCTCAATGACATTTGGCTACAATGTCCCACTGATCAGCAGTAGGAAAAGAATATCCTCCCTATTCACTTGAATAGATGGTAAGAGCTCTGTTCTGTTCCAGCATTCTTTGCAGCATGTGAAGCGTTGAGTTCAATTGTGTTGGAAAAGCCTAAATCAAGTTGTTTTTGGGTAGGTCAAGGTCTTCTTGAATACACCTCAGTCACTGCTTGGCAAGGATTAAATGGTGGAAATGGCCGGTGCACCTCTTCAGCACGCCAGTTATATCAATCAAAGCTCTCTGGCTTGACAGACCATCATTTACCACAAGTTGCAGGGTTTGTGCCATGCAACTGAGGTCTGACACTTCAGCAAGCCTCATTCCTTTTACCATGTTTGCTCCGCTGTCTTGAACCACAAGCATCACTTGGTCTTTGTTTATTACCCAGTCTATAAGCATGCCTAGAAACATTTCTTTATTATACTCCTCAGTGTGGGATCCTTGCATCACTTTTGTATTCAACACCAATTGCCTTTTTGTCCATCCGCTGTCAATGGAGTGCCATGTAAGACTCATTAGTGACTGTTTGTCCTGATCAGCAGTCAGTCGTGAATGAGAGTAAGTTGCCAGCATTCTCTGGTTGCAGCACAGTCTTTACTTTCTCAACTACCTTTTGGTGAATCTTTCCCAGCATTTCGGTTCGATAATACTTTTCACTCTTCACTGTGTACCTTGACTCAGCTATGGACATCAACCACTTAAATCCAGAGTCAGAAACCATTGTAAGTGGCTGGTTATCAGTGACCATCATCGCTGTGATAACTCTGTCCAGCAGTTAGGATCCAAATTTAGACACCTGTTTTCTTTCTGAAACATATCTATTATTGTTGTCTGGGATAGTGGAGGTATTTCACTTTGTGATTCAGTTTTTTTTTTTTTCTGTGCTTCATTATATAATTCAAGATGATGAACTCTTAGATGGGCCCAAAGATTTGACGTATTTTTGTTTTTTGCAGTTGCTGATCCCATGCTCACATTGTTTGTGCATGTGTTGCACACTCCTGCTGCTTTTTCTTGGGATGGTTGAGACGAGAAATAGTCCCAGACGACACTTTTTTACTTTTTCTGTCTGCATCCATCTCCATTGCAATTTGAAAGCGCGTTTATACTGAATACAGATAAGGTTAAATAAACTGGTTGGCTGGCACCCTGCTGTGGGTGGGTGGGTGGCTGGCACCCTGCTGTGGGTGGCTGGCTTTCGTGCACCCTGTTGTAGCTGGCTGGCTGGCACCCTGTTGTGGCTGGCTTTCTGGCACCTTGTTGTGTCTGGCACTCTGCTGTGGGAAGCTGGCTGGCACCTTGTTGTGGGTGACTGGCTAGCTGGCACCCTGCTGTGGACGGTTGGCACCGTGCTGTGAGTGGCTGGCTGGCACTGGGTTGTGAGTGGCTGGCACCCTGCTGCATGTTGTGGGTGGCTGGCACCCTGCTCTGGCTGGCTGGCTGCTACAGGGGCTGTGGCTGGTTGGCATCCTGCTGTGGGTGGATGGGTAGCTGGCACTGGACGGTGGGTTGCTGGCTAACACCCTGCTGTGGGTGGCTGGCACCGGGCTGTTGTGGGTGGCTGGTTGGCACCCTGCTGTGGGTGGGTGGCTGGCCCTGGGATTTGGGTGGGTGGCTGGCTAACACCCTTCTGTGGCTGGCTGGCATCTTGCTGTAGGTAGGTGGGTGGCTGGCTGGCATCTTGCTGTAGGTGGGTGGCTGGCTGGCATCTTGCTGTAGGTGGGTGGCTGGCTGGCACTGGGCTGTGGGTGGTTGGCTGACTGGTCCCCTGTTGCTGTGGGTGGCTGTCTGGCTGGCACAGGGGCTGTAGGTGGATGGCTGCTGGCTGGCGTGTCCCCCATGGCATGCACTGTCCAGGTCGAGGGAGACGGCCTAAGAAGCCAGAACGTGCAGGCCCAGTGTGTGTGTGTGTGTATGTATGTATGTATGTATGTATGTATATATACATAAGTTGCCCATCTAATCGTTTTTTGAAACTATCGATGCTCCCTGCTGATACGACTGCTTGTGGAAGCGAATTCCACATCCTTACTGCTCTGACAGTGAAGAACCCCTTACGTATTTTAAGCTTAAACCGTTTTTCCTCTAGTTTTAGTGAGTGGCCACGTGTCTTATTGTATTCCCTTTCTCTAAAAAGTTTGTTCCTTATGCTAGGGTCCTCACCAGTACAGTATTTGTACATTGATATCATATCCCCCCTCAAGCGTCTCTTCTCCAGAGATAATAAGTTCATTGCTTGTAGTCTTTCCTCATAGCCGATGCCCTCCATTCCCCTAATTATTTTTGTTGCCCTTCTCTGGACTCTCTCCAGTTCCAGCACATCCTTCCTGAGGACCGGTGCCCAGAACTGGACAGCATACTCCCAGATGTGGCCGGACCAGAGTCTTGTAGAGTGGGAGAATAATCTCTTTATTTCTGGAGTAAATTCCCTTTTTTATACATGCCAGTATTCTGTTGGCTTTGCTTGCAGTGGCTTGGCATTACAGGCCACTGCCAAGCCTGTTGTCCACTAGGACCCCCAGGTCCTTTTCCATCTTAGATTCACCCAGGGGTTTCCCCCATAGTGAGTAGCTTGCTTTCGTGTTTCTGACGCCCAAGTGCATTACTTTACATTTTTCAACATTAAACCTCATCTGCCATGTAGTTGCCCACCCCATTATTTTGTTCAGGTCCGCTTGTAAGATTTCCACATCCTGTATAGAAGATATTGGCGTGCTTAGTTTAGTATCATCCGCAAATACTGAGATTGTACTCGATATCTCCTCCTCTAGATAATTTATGAATAAATTAAACAAGATTGGTCCCAGGACAGAACTTTGGGGGACCCCACTTTCCACACCCGCCCAATCCGAGTACTCCCCATTAATCACGACCCTCTGGACTCTCCCCTGGAGCCAGTTCTCTATCCAGGTACTCAACCTATGGTCCATACCTACATTCCTTAGTTTGTACAGTAAGCGTTTGTGGGGAACGGTGTCAAAGGCCTTTGCAAAGTCCAGATACACCACATCCACAGGCTTACCTTTATCTAGGTGGCAGCTCACTTCATCGTAGAAGGTTAATAGATTGGTTTGGCAAGAACGATTTTTCATGAATCCATGCTGATTACTACCAATAATACAGTTTTCATTACTAAAGTCTTGTATATGGTCCCTTAACATCCCTTCCAAAATCTTGCAGACTACTGATGTTAGGCTGACCGGCCTATAGTTACCCGGGATATATCTTGGCCCTTTTTTAAGTATTGGTACCACATTGGCTTTTTTCCAATCAGCTGGCACCATACCCGTCTGTAGACTATCCTTAAAGATCAGAAATAATGGTCTGGCAATCACCTGGCTGAGCTCTTTAAGAACCCTCGGGTGCAAGCCATCCGGTCCCGGTGATTTATTTGTTAAGTTTCTCTAGTTTAGTTCTAAGTCTATCTTCTGTTAGCCATGGTGGTACTTCCTGAGGTGTATTATTTATATTATTATATATATATATTATATTATATTATATTATATTATATAAATATTTCCCTTTGTCTTCTTTTAAGGGGCCAATGTGTTCTGGCCTCGCTTTCTTACTGTTTATATACTTAAAGAATTTCTTGGGGTTCTTTTTACTCTCTTCCGCTTTTTCTCTCGTGTTCTATTTTGATTTCGTCTTTACATATCTTATTACACTCTTTGTAATGCTTGAATGCTGCCAATGACCCCTCAGTCTTGTATTTTTTGAAGGCCTTTTCTTTAGTATTAATATGCATTTTTATGTTGGAGTTTAGCCACCCAGGGTTTAGTTTTGCTCTTTTAAATGTATTTCCCTTTGGAATGCACTGGCCAATCCCTTTGTTTAGTATGCTCTTGAAGCACTCCCATTTTTCCTCCGTGTTATTTGTTCCCAGGGTTCTATCCCGTTTGATATTTTCTAGCAGAGAGCGCAGTTTTGGGAAATTGGCTCTTTTGAAATTCAGTGTCCTTATATTACCCTTGTGTTTCCTATTACTATGATAAATACTGAATCTAATTGACCTATGGTCACTGTTTCCTAAGTTGCCCCGTATTTCTATATCCGTGAGCAGGTCTGTATTGTTGGTAATCAGTAGGTCAAGTACCGCATTGTTTCTTGTCGGTGCGTTCACCATCTGACCCATAAAATTGTCCTGCAAAACATTTAGGAACTGCCGAGCCTTGACTGAATGCGCGGTTCCTTCTGCCCAGTCTATATCTGGATAATTAAAGTCCCCCATTATAATGACATCCTTGCTGCCAATCCTATCTGTAAAAGGAGGTCCGCCTCCCCCTCCTCCCTCTGGTTGGGGGGCCTATAGCATACGCCCAATATTACCTTCCCTATAGTGCCTTCCCTTTTAAGTTCTACCCATAGGGATTCTGCCTTGTCCATAGCTCCATTATTAATATCATCCCTCATATTTACCTGTACACTGTTCTTAATATACAGACATACTCCTCCCCCTTTTTTACCTTCTCTATCCCTGCGATAAAGAGAATACCCCTGAATGGTCGCCATACAATCATGAGAGCTATCGAACCAAGTCTCTGTTATCCCCACAAAATCTAACTCCTCCTCAAACATGAGTAGCTCCAGCTCTCCCATCTTGTTGGCCAGGCTTCTGGCATTGGTATACAAACCTCGTAATTTTGACCGATTGCATATATGCTCGTTTGATGTTGTATTTAGGCTGCTCTTGTGATTTTTTCCCCATACCCACCTTGGGTTTAGGGGCTCTGAACAACCTACCGCTAATGTCCCCCTTTGTGCCCTCTGAATATTGCTCCCCGCTGGCTAATTCTACATCTGTACCCTCCCCCCGTCACCTAGTTTAAAAGCCCCTCTAACTTTATGGCCATCCTCTCACCCAGTACGGCTGCACCCTCCCCATTTAGGTGCAATCTGTCCCTACCAAAGAGCCGGTGGCCGACTGAGAAGTCAGCCCAGTTCTCCAGGAACCCTCCTTACTACACCAGCTCCTCAGCCACTTCCCTAATCTCCCGCTGCCTCTCTGGTGTGGCTCGAGGTACAGGTAGTATTTCTGAAAATACTACCTTGGAGGTCCTATTCCTCAACATAGCGCCTAAGTCCCTAAGATCGTTTAGGACTCTCCATCTTCCTCTGCCTATGTCATTGGTACCCACGTGTACCATGACAGCTGGGTCTTCCCCAGCCCCACCCAGTAATCTGTCCATCCGATCCGTGATGTGCCGAACCCGAGCACCTGGTAAACAACAGACTGTTCGGCTCTTACAGTCTTTGTGACAGATTGCACTGTCTGTCCTTCTAATGATTGAGTCCCC
>NC_138769.1:588235103-588295103 GCF_965119305.1 Pelophylax lessonae | reverse complement strand
TTGCTCTGCGGAATTTCAGCGCGCGGTTGATGAGCAATGGCGCAATTTAAAGAAGCCTTTTGCTGTGCCGAGTAGGTTCAAACTGCGTTATCCATTTACACCCACCACTGATGAGCGTTGGTGTGTGCCGCCTCAGGTGGATCACGCGGTGGCGATTTTGAATAAATCCACTGCGATCCCTGCTGAGGATACCCCGGTGTTCCGGGACCCGACGGACAGGAGATTGGAGTCTCTGGCCCGTCATGCTTATACGGTTGCTGGTTCTATGCTGAAGCCTATTTTTGCTTCCATTATGGCAGCCCAGGCTATTGCGGATTGGACGCAGGTGCTCAGGCGCACCCTGGTGGCTGACTCTGCCCCGCCGACAACTTTGGCTATGGTGGATCAAATTCATCAGGGTGTCATGTATTTGTGTGATGCGGACTTAGATATGGTCCCTTTGGCTGCGCGTCTTTCAAGTGTGGCGGTATTGAACCGTCGCCTGATATGGCTGAAATGTTGGTCTGTTGACCAATCTTCTCGCAAGACTTTAGCTAATTTGCCCTACGCAGGATCTCGCCTTTTTGGCGAATCTTTGGATACTCTCATAAAGGAAATTTCTGGGGGTAAGAGCACTCTCTCTTGCCCCAAACTCACAAGAATAAGTTTGTTCGTGGTAAGAAGAATACCTCGTTTAGGCCCTCTCAGGGGTCCTTTCGTGCCTTTCGGTCGCACTATAAGGGCAAGCCCTTCAAGGGCCAAGGCTCCCAGAAGAAGCCGTGGACGGGTAAGCAGAAGTCCGGGTCCGCTGCCCATAACAATACGGCCTGAAGGGACGCCCTCACCCAGTTCTGGGGTGGGGGGACGTTTGCTCGGTTTTCTTCAACCCAGGCTGGACCGCATTCGGGACAGGTGGGTTCAGGAGATCGTTCGATCTGGATACAAGATCGAGTTTCTCTCTCGGCCGGCGGGCAGATTTTTCCCCTTAAACCTTCAGCTGACTCCGGAGCGCTTGCAGGATCTGCACCTGGCGGTGCGGGACCTGCGGGCCCAGGGAGTGGTAGTTCCGGTGCCTCATCGGGACAGATTTCGGGGGTTCTATTCCAATCTGTTCACTGTGCCCAGAAAGGAGGGCAAGGTACGTCCGATTCTGGACTTGAAAGCTCTGAACCACTTTGTGCGGGTTCGCAAGTTCCGCATGGAATCCCTGCGCTCGGTGGTGGCTGCCCTGGTTCCAGGGGAATTCATGGCCTCCATCGATTTTGAAGGATGCGTATCTTCACATTCCAATTTTCGAGGGTCACCAGAGGTACCTTCGGTTCGCCATTGCGGAGGACCATTTCCAATTCGTGGCGTTACCCTTCGGTCTCGCTTCGGCTCCGCGGGTTTTCACCAAGGTGCTTGCGCCGGTCCTGGCTTTGTTGAGAGCCCAGGGCATCTCTGTCTTGGGGTATCTGGACGATATCTTGATTCAGTCTGCGACCAGTCAGGGCCTGGTGAACGACCTGTCCATCACAATGCAGACTCTGCAGGAGTTCGGTTGGACGATAAATTTACCAAAGTCAACGTTGTGTCCGTCAGTTCGTCTTCCCTACCTGGGGATGATACTGGACTCTGTTCAAGCGAAGGTCTTCCTGCCGGAAGACAAGCTCCGGACACTTCAGAACGAAGTCAAGTCCCTCAGGGACAATCAGTGCTCGTCCCTCCGGACGTGTATGAGGTGTCTGGGTTTGATGGTCTCGGCCTTCGAGGCGATTCCCTTCGCCCAGTTTTGCACGCGGGATCTTCAGGCGGAGATCCTGGCCAAGTGGGACGGGCGTCCGCAATCTCTGGATCTGCGGATTTCGTTGAGCCGCCTCACCCGAAGGGGTCTTTTGTGGTGGCTCCAGTCCCCGGCGGTGTCGGGGGGCAAGTCCTTTCGTCCTTTGTCGTGGACGGTGATCACCACGGATGCCAGCCTAACGGGCTGGGGTGGTGTCCTGGGCGTTCTGTCCGCCCAGGGAACTTGGTCGGAGGAGGAATCTTCCCTTCCATCAACATTCTGGAATTGCGAGCGATAAATCTCTGTCTTCTGCATTGGACGGACAGGCTTCAGGGTCGTCCGGTTCGGGTGCAGACGGACAATGCCACAGCGGTGGCCTACATCAACCACCAAGGGGGCACCAGGAGTGCCCGAGCGGCTCGGGAAGTAGCCGACATTCTGTCTTGGGCCGAGACGCACGTCCCGGCGATATATGCAGTTCACATTCTGGGGGTTGAACTGGCAGGCGGATTATCTGAGTCGCCAGACCCTGGACCAGGGAGAATGGTCCCTTCACCCGGATGTCTTTCAGATGTTGTGCGCGAAGTGGGGTTCCCCAGATGTGAACCTGTTCGCGTCTCGTCTAAACAACAAGGTGGAAAGGTTCGTGGCAAGGACGCGTGATCCTCGGGCAGACGCCTCAGACGCGTTAGTGGCGCCCTGGCATCAGTATCGTCTGATGTATGCCTTCCCACCGATTCAGCTGCTGTCGAGGTTCCTTCGCAGGTTGGGCTCGGAACCGCACATGGTGGTTCTGGTGGCGCCAGACTGGCCTCGCCGGTCTTGGTACGCAGACCTCGTGAATCTGGCGGTCGACGCTCCGTGGCGTCTGCCTCTTCGAGAAGATCTCCTGTCTCAAGGACCGATCTTCCATCCTGCTTTACAGTCGCTGGCTTTAACGGCCTGGCTGTTGAAAGCCAGGTCCTGAAGGATAGGGGTCTCTCCCCTGAGGTCATTCCCACTTTGATCAAGGCTAGAAAAGCCTCTTCGGGGAAGATTTACTACCGTACTTGGAAGGCGTACTTTGCCTGGTGTGAGTCCAGGGGGTATTCCCCTCACTCGTACTCGGTGTCGAGAGTGTTGGCTTTCCTTCAAACGGGCGTGGACCAGCGTTTGGCCACGATTAAGGGTCAGATTTCTGCGCTGGCCGTTCTCTTTCAACGCCCTGTGGTGTCGAATTCTTTGGTTAGCACCTTTGTTCAAGGGGTGCGACACTTGGCCCCTCCTCGGAGGGATCCTTTACCTCCATGGGATTTGAACCTTGTTCTGTCCGTGTTGCAACATGCTCCCTTTGAGAAGATCAGGGAGATTAAGTTGTCTCTGTTGTCCAAGAAGGTTGCCTTTTTGGTGGCGATCACTTCGGCTCGCAGGGTATCGGAGCTGGCGGCCTTGTCCTGCAGCTCTCCCTACTTGGTGATTCACTTGGATAAGGTGGTCTTACGACCTAACCCTTCTTTTCTTCCGAAGAGGATCTCGGAATTTCACCTCAATAAAGGACATTGTCTTGCCTTCGCTTTGCGCGAAGCCTAAGCATCCAAAGGAGGTGGCTTTGCATTCCTTGGATGTTGTTCGGGCGATCAGGGTTTACCTGTCATCGACGAAATCCTTTCGCAAGTCGGATTCTCTTTTTGTTCTTCCAGAGGGTCCTCGGAAGGGCATGGCAGCATCGGCTGCGACCATCGCCAAATGGATCAGACAGACCATTGTGCAAGCCTATGCTTTGAAGGGGAGGGTTCCTCCTTTCCCTGTGAAGGCGCACTCTACCAGATCTCTGAGTACGTCTTGGGCCTATCGTCATCAGGCTTCTGTGGCCCAGGTGTGTAAGGCGGCGACTTGGTCGTCAGTTCACACCTTCTCCAAATTCTACAAGGTGGATGTTCAGGCATCGGCAGATGCTTCCTTTGGCCGCAAAGTTCTTAGTGCAGCAGTGCCTTAGGGTCCCTTGTTTTGGGTCCTTGGCTGTTGGGATGTCTTTATCCCTAGGTTACTTGTTTTCCTGGGTTGTTGCTCCTGTTGAGCACGGTTTTTTCCTGTTGCCCAGTTGGTTCTCTTACTTTGGTAAGGTTCTTTTCTCTGATGTGGGTACTGCGTTGCTTTAGGCGCGGCTGCGTTTTTTCCCACCCCTCATGTCTACACTGCTATGGGACGTCCCCATTAGTGATGAATATGAAGTGGCGGCGACTGTCGGAGGATGTAAGAGAAAACGGAATTTTTGTAAAATCTTACCTGTAAAATTCCTTTCTCTGAGTCCTCCGTCAGTCGCCGCCCCCGCCCCTCTTTTGGGGTTTGTTTGTGTACTCTACTGCTATGCTACTGAAACTGAGTTGGGAATGCAGGAAGCAGGGAGGTATTGACTGAGGGGACCACCCCCTAGGGGTGGGATATGCTAAAAGCTTTGATATTAACAAATTTTGTTGCCTAGCTACTCCTGCGGAGCAAAGGTCAATAACCCCATTAGTGATGAATATGAAGTGGCGGCGACTGTCGGAGGACTCAGAGAAAGGAATTTTTTACAGGTAAGATTTTACAAAAATTCAGTTTTTTGTTTTAGTCGTATTTTAGTCTTAAGACTAAAATGCCATTTTAGTTTTAGTCGTATTTTAGTCATCTGAATTGTTTTAGTTTTAGTCGTATTTTAGTCGACTAAAATTGTGTTAATTTAGTCGACGAAAACGTTTTAGTCGGCGAAATTAACACTGCTCTTTAGTTGGTTTGTATGAACACCGTTTTTTAACATTTATCATGCTTTAAAAAAGTTTTATGTGGCACCACTCTGATTCTTGTAGTCATTCTGGGCCATTCATTTTATACCTCCTAAACTCGTAGGGCAGTTGAACTTGAGAATGGGGTGGACAGCTCTGAAACACGTCGTCAGACCAACCCCCCTCCTCATATGCTCCCTGGTTGTTTTCCCGCAGTTCCTTTACAGACAAGTGTAGGCTTGAGCGTGCCAGTAAAGGCTTTGTGTTTGACAGATTGCCAGATCTAATACCTGGACAGTGACAGTACTCTGCTGACATTCTGGAGCTTTGGAGACCACTTTCTTCGCACTGTGATTTATACCACATGTGAGTGGATTTTGATTTTTGTTTTTCATTAAAAATTCTTATGCTACTAGCACCCTCCTGTGCCCTTTGTTTGTGCAGTTTCCTCCCATTTAATTGTGACTGCATACTTCTGTGTTAATTGTGTTAATCTAACCAGCACTTAAAAAGGGGCGTTTTCCCACTGACCCACAATAAAAGGGACATTTTTCCCTCTGACCTCCGATTGATTATTAGAGGTACCCCAAGACCTGAAATTTTATTCAAGGGTTCCTGCAGAGTTAAAAGTTTCAGAAAGGCTGCCCTAAATGCATGCTTTCAGCATTATAATGTTGGCCACCAGCATAAATTTTATCCCCTACAATCCTCAATGGAATTATAAAATGCCTAATCACCACTTTCATTATGATACAGAAGCTGCCATCGGGTTCATCCTCCACAAGGCACCAATAAATTTGCCAAAGTATGCTCAAGCTGCACACAGAAGATGCAGTTCAGGCACTTATACTGTATAGTCACACAGTTAAAGAAGAATTTCAGACAAGGCAATTTTTTCATAGTAATAGTCCAGTTTGGACCAATATGCATTTACCATACCTGTGGGATTCCTCTAGAGCAGGGGTGGGGAACCTTTTTTCTGCCAAGGGCCATTTGGGTATTTTAAAAATCATTCGGGGGGCCGTACAAAAGTATCAACTTAAAAATGTGCCTGTTATATTTGGTCAAACATTTAATTAACTCACCCCTAATGTGATGGCTGCAACTGCTTCTCATTGGTGAGGTGTGTGATGTTAGCTGGTATTGATGATGTTGCTACTAGCAACTGGTTTTCCAGGTTTTCCCCCCCTTAATGCAGAGTGATTAGTTTCCCAATCAATGCAGAGTGATTAGTTCCCCAATCAATGCAGAGTGATTAGTTCCCCAATCAATGCAGAGTGATTAGTGCCCCAATCAATGCAGAGTGATTAGTGCCCCAATCAATGCAGAGTGATTAGTGCCCCAATCAATGCAGAGTGATTAGTGCCCCAATCGATGCAGAGTGATTAGTGCCCCCAATGGATGCAGAGTGATTAGTGCCCCCAATGGATGCAGAGTGATTAGTGCCCCCAATGGATGCAGAGTGATTAGTGCCCCCATTCGATGCAGAGTGATTAGTGCCCCCATTCGATGCAGAGTGATTAGTGCCCCCATCGATGCAGAGTGATTAGTGCCCCCATCGATGCAGAGTGATTAGTGCCCCCATCGATGCAGAGTGATTAGTGCCCCCATCGATGCAGAGTGATTAGTGCCCCATCAATGCAGGGTGATTAGTGCCCCCATCAATGCAGGGTGATTAGTGCCCCCATCAATGCAGGGTGATTAGTGCCCCCATCAATGCAGGGTGATTAGTGCCCCCATCAATGAAGGGTGATTAGTGCCCCCCTTAATGCAGAGTGATTAGTGCCCCCCTTAATGCAGAGGAATTAGTTCCCCCATCAATGCAGAGGGATTAGTTCCCCCATCAATGCAGAGGGATTAGTTCCCCCATCAATGCAGAGGGATTAGTTCCCCCATCAATGCAGAGGGATTAGTTCCCCCATCAATGCAGAGGGATTAGTTCGCCCATCAATGCAGAGGGATTAGTTCCCCCATCAATGCAGAGTGATTAGTGCCCTCCATCAATGCAGAGTGATTAGTGCCCCCCATTAATGCAGAGCGCATGGGGATTAAAGTGCCTCCTGATTACACACAGAGCAGGGTTCCTCTACTTATCCGGCGCGGGCGCTCTCATACGAAGTCACGCCTCCTGTACCAACTCCTATGATAGACGTCACCACTGTGCTGTCTATCATAGGTAGGAGGCGTGACTTTTGTATGACAGCGGCCGCGCCGGGTAAGCAGATGAACCCGCTCTGTGTGTAATCAGGAGGCGCTCCCCCTCCTCTTCCCCTCCAGGAGCAGGCCAATGGCAGGGCCGGATCAGATGGCTTCGGGGGCCGCATACGGCCTGCGGGCTGTAGGTTCCCCAGCCCTGCTCTAGAGCCTGGAAATCACTGTGGTAGATAAAGCTAACACAGTGATTTTCTATAGCTACCTGGTCCCTTGCTAGGCGACTGCCCTGCTACGTTGTCAACACAGGTGTTTGACCAATAGGTACAAGCACAATTTAGAGATCCCTTTGCAATTCTTCAATGAGAGCAAAGCATTCTCTTATTGAACGAGGGAGAGAATGTGACATCTGCCTTTCCATCTCATTCAAATAGAGAACGCTTTACATTCATTGAGGAAATGCAAAGTGATCTCTGAAAGGCGCACGTGCTGAGCAGCCAAACTCCTGTGTTCACAATGCAGCAGGGCAGCAACTTAGCACAAGACCTGGAAGCTAGTGGAAATCCGTAGCAGTGTCTACTACTATAATATCCAGCTGCTAAAGAAATCCCAAATGAATGTTATATGCATAGCTAGATTGATCCAAGCTTGACCAATTTTACTATGTAGAAAATTCCATACCTGGAAGTCCAGTATCCAGGGTTCATAGTTGCCAACATTTGAAACAAATTTCCAGGGACACTTTTCAGCACAGCTATCAATTACTTACCACACCCACTTCCACAAAGCTCCACCCACTCTGCATAATCTCCGCCTACTTATCAGATTATAGGGTCTACTCAATAAAGAGAGAATTACAGGAATTTGAAAGGGGAATTTTAAACTTAAGGCTGCTATTTGATCCGATCTTGTCCGTGAAATCCGGACACATGGAAACCCTATTTTCCATCCATCTGGCGGATGGGATCGGATGAGAATGGACATCCAATCTCCCAATAGAGGACAGCGGGGATCTAACAGCTCCGTCTGTGCACACAGAGCGGAGACGGAGCTGTCATCCGCCTGCTCAGCGGGGATTGGCGGATCAATCCCCCACTGAGCAGAACAGACTCCGTCAGACGGTGCACCGTGTGAAAGGACCCTTACAGAAGTGACTGCTAGAAGAAAAGAGCAGGGTGCTGTTTATTAGAGAAGAGTGGGGAACAAAATACAGATATTGGAGAAAATGAGGGGATGCCTGGGATGCTAGAGGGAGTATAGTCTCAGCAGTGCCATAAAACAAAAATTCTCTCTGGAAGAGAAAGGTAGGGAACAGGGAGAGAATACAGAGACAGCAAAAGACGGGACAAAAAGAGAATAGAGGCAGCCTGTGTATTCTCTCCCTGTTCCCCATCTTTCTCTTCCAGACATAATTTTTGTTTTATGGCACTGCTGAGACTTTGCTCCCTAGCATCCCAGGCATCTCCTCATTTTTGCCAGTATAATCTTGTTCCCCACTCTTATAAACATTACTATTAACTCTCTCCTTGTCCCTCCTTTTGGCACACTGTGTGATACATGGTGACATGTAAATTCAATGTAATATCTGCCGGGAAACAACTCCCTGTTAAGGAGGAACGGTTGGCCTGGAGCAGCTGAGCAGCAGGCGGCTGAAAAGTTACGCTGGTGAGGGTGAGCGCGCGCTGGTGAGGGTCTCTGATACGATGTGAGGGCGGGGCCCGCCTCCAAACCGCCACCTACGCATGCGCCACCCAGGTTACACACCTGGACAGGCAGAGAGGCCACCCCCCGCCATGTTCGCCCAATCACAGGGCGCCCGCCGGCCATCCTGAGCATGAAGATCATAGCGGCTGGAGCGCAGAGAGAGACATTAGGGCAGGGGTACTCAAATATAAAATTGAAAGGTCCACTTACCAATTTTCCATTTATTCCGAGGTCTGGAAAAGTTACCATCTGGCTGCTGCACCTGGGGTCTGGCTGCTGGTCCGGGCTTCTGGGGCTGGGCTGCTGGTCTCTGTGGTTCCCGAGCTCTGTGGTGCTGGGCTCTGTGGTGCCGGTGGTGCTGGGCTCTGTGGTGCCGGTGGTGCTGGGCTCTATGGTGCCGGTGGTGCTGGCTCTGTGGTGCTGAGCTCTGTGGTGTTGGGCTCTGTGGTGTGGTGCTGGCTGGTGCTGGCTCTGTGGTACTGGGCTTTGTGCTGTGGTGCTGGCTCTGTGGTGCTGGCTCTGTGGTGCTGGCTGGTGTTGGCTTTGTGGTGCTGGCTGGTGTTGGCTTTGTGGTGCTGGCTGGTGTTGGCTCTGTGGTGTGGTGCTGGCTGGTGTTGGCTCTGTGGTGTGGTGCTGGCTGGTGTTGGCTCTGTGGTGTGGTGCTGGCTGGTGTTGGCTCTGTGGTGTGGTGCTGGCTGGTGCTGGCTCTGTGGTGTGGTGCTGGCTGGTGCTTGCTCTGTGGTGTGGTGCTGGCTGGTGCTTGCTCTGTGGTGTGGTGATGGCTTGTGCTGGATCTGTGGTGCGGGATCTGTGGTGCTGGCTGGTGTTGGCTCTGTGGTGCTGTGCTTTGTGCTGTGGTGCTGGATGGTGTTGGCTCTGTGGTGCTGGCTGGTGCTGGCTCTGTGGTGCTGGTGAGGACCCGGGCATTAGGGAATAAAAGGTCAGATGGCCCCTCCTGCCCAGGGCCGGTGCTAGACTATTTTGCACCCTAGGCAAGACCAGCTACTTACGCCCCCCCCCCCCCCCAAAAAAAAACGTAATGGCTTTGTGTAGTGTCATTAAATAACAGCCCAATACACTCTCTGGTCACAGATCCCATTGTGTGATAATCGGTCAGTGTTTTATTTATAATGGCATTTTTTTTATTATTTCACTGTGTGCCATTATAAAAAATATATTAGTGGCGGAGCCCCGGGGGCCTAAGTTCCAAGTGTGACTTTTGGGACCCTGGTAGTTCAGGCTGGATTAAGAGCATCATGGGCCTGGTGCTGAGGATTTTGATGAGCCCTGGATGATGAAGTCTCTTTCCCAATATGCTTAAATAAAATTCTCTACAGCCCTGCCTTTCTTAACCACCACTTAAGCCTAGGCCATCACCACCCACTGCACCTGGGACCCCTTTCCTCATTATCTACTGTGCCTGCAGCCTCTCTTGCCTTACCACCTACTGCACCTGCAGCCCTCTTCTCTCACCACCCACCCTGCCTGGGCCCCCCATCCCTTACAATCTACCATGCCTGGGCACACCTTCCCTCACCACCTAATGTGCCTGTAGCCCCCCTTTATTGCAGACATGCTACAGGAGACGGTCAGAGACTGTGGCCATGCTACAGGAGACGGTCAGAGACTGTGGACATGCTACAGGAGACTGTCAGAGACTGTGGACATGCTACAGGAGATGGTCAGAGACTGCGGACATGGTACAGGAGACAGTCAGACACTGCGGACATGATACAGGAGACGGTCAGACACTGCGGACATGCTACAGGAGACGGCCAGAGACTGCAGACACGATACAAGAGACGGTCAGAGACTGCGGACATGATACGGGAGACGGTCAGAGACTGCGGACATGATACAGGAGACGGTCAGAGACTGCGGACATGATACGGGAGACGGTCAGAGACTGCGGACATGATACAGGAGACGGTCAGAGACTGCGGACATGCTATAGGAGATGGACAGAGACTGCAGACATGATACAGGAGATGGTCAGAGACTGCGGACATGCTACAGGAGACGGTCAGACACTGCGGACATGGTACAGGAGACGTTCAGACACTGCGGACATGCTACAGAGACGGTCCGAGACTGCGGACATGATACAGGAGAAGGTCAGAGACTGCGGACATGATACAGGAGATGATCAGAGACTGCGGACATGCTACAGGAGACGGTCAGAGACTGCGGACATGCTACAGGAGACGGTCAGAGACTGCGGACATGCTTCAGGAGACGGTCAGAGACTGCGGACATGCTACAGGAGACGGTCAGAGACTGCGGACATGCTACAGGAGACGGTCAGAGACTGCGGACATGCTACAGGAGACGGTCAGAGACTGTGGACATGATACAGGAGACGGTCAGAGACTGCGGACATGCAACAGGAGACGGTCAGAGACTGCGGACATGCAACAGGAGACGGTCAGAGACTGCGGACATGCTACAGGAGACGGTCAGAGACTGCGGACATGCTACAGGAGACGGTCAGAGACTGCGGACATGATACAGGAGACGGTCAGAGACTGCGGAAATGCTACAAGTGTGTCCTAGCAGTGACCAATGTGGAAAAACATTGATCACTGCACTATATGTAAACAGGAGTTTAGAAGATATTACAAAGTGCCAAAAAAGTGAAAAAAACTTTACCAACAGTCAATTGCTCAAGCACAGGAGGACAGTAAATGGTTAACATGTCTGACCTGGTAATTCCTTAGAAAATAACAGTGTGCTGTGTAAATAAAGTAAAGATAAGAAGCAGTGTGAGAAGACTGAGGGCAATCAGTGTGAGCATTTCATTTCCTATTGAGTACACAGGATGGGAGAACACACTGATTAATCATTAGTCTTCTGCAGCCGGCATTATCAGAGAGTGTGTGACATGTTTCATCTAAATGTGATCATACCTTCTATATATTCGGGTATGTCGGATTCTCTGCATCTCACCCCCATCCAGTCCTGACACTAGCATCTTCTGGTCAAATGTGGCGGGCTGGGTAAGCTGATTGGCTAGGAAGGAGTGGGAGGTGGAGCAAGTTATCAACAGCCACACCCTCCCACTCAGAAGAGCAGCGCTATTGGCTGCTTGTTACACTGCTCTGTGCCTCTCCCTCCAGCATCATTCTGAAAGCCGATGGGAGGGAGAGGGGGAAAGCCACAACCACACTGCTCGATATCACAATCTGTGCAGCAGGCGACTGGCGAATTAACTCATTGCTCCTGCCTCCCCCACACTCTCCCACTCGCCGGGACAAGTCCCGGCAGAGTCAATTAGCCAGGACAAGGTCCTATTTGGCGGGACTGTCCCATCAAAAACGGGACAGTTGGCAGCTATGAGGGTTTGCTATGTCTAATGCGTTTGCTTGGAGTCCTGGTGCTTTGCTTTGATTTATTACATATTCTCAAAGATCAGGTACTAGTGATCGACCAATGTCATTTTTTTCGTTGCAGATACCGATATTTTGCCAATCGCATATCGGTATCGGCCGATATTGGCCGATATTTTCACACATAAAAAAAAAAAAACACAAACATCGACAGAAATCTCTTAATAAACATGTTCATCTTTATTTATTAACCTTTTTAACATTAAGTGCTCGTTCTTCACACCTTAATTGCATAAAAACTGCTATGAAAACTTCAATTCAAGGGACATTTGCTTTGCATTTCACATCCTGATTGTGCATAATGCATAAAACTGACTGCACTGTAGTAACATATTGCAGTGTGGGATAATAGTGCTGCAGTAGTGGACTCACACACTGCAACATGTTACTGCAGTGCAGTCAGTGAAATGGCTAGAAAAAAATCTAGGCAACAACAGCTACACAAAATACACATAGACAGTGGATTGGATGGACTGGAGTCAGTGGAAGAGTGGAAGACCTCTGCAGTAAGGCACTGACTGCAACTAATGCAGTGCAAGACTGCTAGAAAAAGAGCAAGGCAACAGCTACACAATGTCACAGTGGATTGGTTTGGACTGGACTGGAGTCAGTGGAGGACTGCCCTCTGCAGTAAGGCACTGACTGCAACTAATGCAAGGCAACACAATGTCACAGTGGGTTGGGCTGGACTGGAGTCAGTGGAGGGACTACCCTCTGCAGTAAGGCACTGACTGCAACTATTGCAGTGCAGTCAGTGCAGAACTGCTAGAAAAAGAGCAAGGCAACAGCTACACAATGTCACAGTGGATTAAATTGGACTGGAGTCAGTGGAGGACTACCCTCTGCAGTAAGGCACTGACTGCAACTATTGCAGTGCAGTCAGTGCAAAACTGCTAGAAAAAGAGCAAGTCAACAGCTACACAATGTCACAGTGGATTGGATTGGACTGGACTGAAGTCAGTGGAGGACTACCCTCTGCAGTAAGGCACTGACTGCAACTAATGCAGTGCAGTCAGTGCAAGACTGCTAGAGAAAGAGCAAGGCAACAGCTACACAATGTCACAGTGGATTGGACTGGAGTCAGTGGAGGACTACCCTCTGCAGTAAGGCACTGACTGCAACTAATGCAGTGCAGTCAGTGCAAAACTGCTAGAAAAAAGCTAGGCAACAGGTAGACAGTGGTTTGGATTGGGCTCTTTGCAGTAGGTCACTCACTGCAACTACAGCAGTCAGTGCAAAACTGCTGCTAGAAAAAAGCTAGGCAACAGCTAGACAGTGGATTGGATTGGAGTCAGTGGACTACCTCTGCAGTAGGGCACTCACTGCAACTACAGCAGTCAGTGCAAAAAACTGCTAGAAAAAAGATAGGCAACAACTAGACAGTGGATTGGATTGGACTCTTAGCAGTAGGGCACTCACTGCAACTACAGCAGTCAGTGCAAAACTGCTAGAAAAAAAGGTAGGCAACAGCTAGACAGTGGAGTGGAGTGGACACTACTCTTTTCAATACTCCCAGTTAAGTAGAACAATATTATAATGCAGAAAGCGGAACATTTCAGCATGTCCATGGTCACCTGTTAAAGGTCTTCTGTTTTGTTCAAACAATGCTGCAACTTCGTAAACATGCTCAGGAGTGGAGGACAGAGGAGCAGAGAGAGAGAGGCATGGGAAGCAAGTCTTTTGTAGCATGCCTCGTTTTCTCTCCACCACTGAAGAGGATTACTTCTTCTGTCAATTACGGCTTCTTTCAAATAGAGATGAAGTTCATCATCCAGGCCCCTTGTCCCACAATGTGGGTGTTGGAGATGGGTGTCCGCCCGATATGTCCCCGACGGGTGTGTGGTCTCTGGACATTGTGGTCAATTCATTGATCGCACTGTGGCTGCTAACGGTCGTGTCACATATGACCGCCCACAAATGCAGCACTGTGTACGCCCCTCCTTGTAGGGGCGTGCCCAGTTGGAGACCTGACCCGGCGGTGTTGCGTCATTTCCGGCGCCTCGGACGGAGTTCCGGCTTTCTCACGCACGTCCTCAGACTAGTGACGTGCGTCATTTCCGGCGCTCGGCCCGGGGCTGTCTGACGTCACATGCCGGGTTGAGGCTGCAGCATAAATGGCAGCATATGGGATGCCTCCCCATACTACGGGAGATATTCCCACACGATCAACACACTGGGTAAGTTTACCGTGATTCTCTATGCATCGGACATTGGCCTTTAGAGACTTGAGTGCTGAATGGCTATGGATGTTTCCCCTTTGCCTAATTTTATGTATTGTCCCTCATCCAGATTGTGACTAGTGCCACACTTGATTGTACTCCAGTTCAACCTGAAAACTCACCGTTCCGAGCTAGAGTGGCTTTGACCCAAAGGTCGAGGACATACAGAGGACCATCCAGTTTCCTTGTTCCCCCCCCTTCCCTTTTTTCCCCCTTCCCTTTTTTCCCCCTTCCCTTTTTCCCCCCTTCCTCTTCCCCCCCCCCCTCTTTTTCCCTCAGGGGTTTAGCAATATATACCTATATACCCACAACTCATTATTGAATGAGGTATGTTATATGTGCAATAATCGGATATTTTTGACTCCCTTTTGTTGGCCTTTTGGTAGTATTTACTTTGATACCATTTTCCACCCCATTTAGGTATAAATTCAGGTGTATACCATATTGAACATCTGGGAATATTAAACATGTCTGTGTCCACCTCCATTTAAGACCGTGTCCTCTGCGATGCATAGCCTTGGGTATGTGTACCATTTCTCTGTACATCTTATGATGTATTCATGAGTATGGTTACTATCATCATTTTTATATTGTTCTTTTTTTCACGTACCCTCCTATTTTCAAATCTCTCAACACCCTTTTTGAAGCTCGTTCTATAGTGGCTGACTCATTTTATGGGTCCTTTATATGTTAAACTGCCGATGCATGCTGCATGTTGCCTCCACACTTGTCGGTGAGACGTATGGTTGTGGTGTTCTTCCCTCTCTCCTGGCACCTACTGGGACTATCTGGGACTTTCTGGTGGGCGCACCTTGAGACATCGTTGTGTTCCTCATAAAGATTTCTAATTAAATTGTAACAATGTCATGTATACTAATACGATTATTGTTATGCAGGAATACTCAGGAAAACTGAAAGTTACAATATCAATTAAATATATACCCCTGAAGAAGCAGTAAAGGAAAACTGCGAAACATGTCGGGTTGATCCGGTATTTCTATCGGATATATTTAATGCACAAGATCCTTCACATGTACTCCTGTATTGATAATTTTTATATTGTCTATTGTATGTGTAATATTCTTTTTGTCTGTCATTTTAAATTTTTTGAATAAAATTTACAAAGTTTTTATATATTCTTTATCATTCTATATATTACTTTATTTAAATAGAGCTAAGTACCAAAAAAATCCCACCTGCCCTCACATGCTTTATTCTGTTCTTTCTTTCTGCTCTATTGTTTCTGGGAAGATCCCTTCCCTCTTTATCTTGAGTAGGACAGACCCTATCACCTGGTCTTGCCTCTCTTCCACCAATTGCCTTTTTGTCCATCCGTTGTCAATGAAGTGGCATGTAAGAATGAATAGTGACTCGGACTCTGTTTGTGACCAACAGTCCGTCGTGAATGAGAGTGAGTTGCCCGCATGGCCTTTACTTTGTCAACTACCTTTTGGTGTAGCTTTGCCAGCATTTTGGTTTGATAATACTTCTCACTCTTCAGTGTGTAGCTTGGCTCAAGCATGGACATCAACCGCTTAAATCCTGAGTCAGACAACATTGTAAATGGCTGGTTATCAGTGACCATCATCTCTGTGATTACTCTGTCCAACAGTTGGGATCTTCCATCTGAATCTAGACAATGACATCTGTTTTTTTTTTTTTCACAAACATATCTGTTATTGTTGCCTGGGATAGTGGAGGAGGTATTTCAAAATCACATTGATATTCATTTTGGTTTTTTTTTGTGCTGCATGATACAATTCAATATGATGAACTCTTAGATGGGCCCATAGATTTGAGTTACTTTTGTTTTTTTGCAGTTACTGATCCCATGCTTATGTTGCTTGTACATGTGTTACACACTGCTGCTTTTCCTGGAGATGGTTGAGACGAGAAATAGTCCCAGACCACACTTTTACTCTTTCTCTCCTCATCCATCTCCATTTAAACTTGAAAGACGCAAAATAGATTAAAGAAATGGCTTGCTGAAGTTTCTGCTGATGCTGGTACTGGCACCCTGTTGTGGGATGATGGTGGCTGACGCCAGGCAGTGTGGCTGGCTTGGTGTCACCCTGTTCTGGGTGGCTGGCTTGCAGGAACACTGTGGTGGCGCTGGCTGGCTTGGTGTCACCCTGTTATGGGTGGCTGGCTTGCAGGAACACTGTGGTGGCTGGCTGGCTTGGTGTCACCCTGTTATGGGTGGCTGCCTGGCTTGGTGACTGGTATCACCTTGTTATTCGTGGCTGGCTTTCAGGAACAGTCTGTGGTGTGGTGGCTGGTTGGCTGGCTTGGTGGTGTCACCCTGTTATGGATGGGTGGCTGGTGTCACCTTGTTATTGGTGGTTGGCTTTCAGGAACAGTCTGTGGTGCCTGGTTGGCTTGGTGTCACCCTGTTATGGGTGGCTGACTTGCAGGAACACTGTGGTGGCTGGCTGGATTGGTGTCACCCTCTTATGGGTGGCTGGCTTGCAGGAACACTGTGGTGGCTGGCTGGATTGGTGTCACCCTCTTATGGGTGGCTGGCTTGCAGGAACACTGTCGTGAGTGGCTGGCTTTAAGGAACAGTCTCTGTGGTGCCTGGTTGGCTTGCTTGGTGTCACCCTGTTATGGGTGGCTGGCTTGCAGGAACACTGTGGTGGGTGGCTGGCTTGCAGGAACACTGTGGTGGGTGGCTGGCTTGCAGGAACAGTCTCTGTGGTGCCTGGTTGGCTTGCTTGGTGTCACCCTCTTATGGGTGGCTGGCCTGCAGGAACACTGTGGTGGGTGGCTGGCTTGCAGGAACACTGTGGTGGGTGGGTGGGTGGCTGGCTTGCTGGAACACTGTGGTGGGGGGCGGGCTTGGGGTCACCCTGTTGTGTGGATGGCTGGCTTGGTGTCACTCAACCTGGCTTGTTGTGGCGGATAGCTGCTGGCTTGCTGTAACACTGGTCACGGTGGCGGGTGGCTGCGGGTGGCTGGCTTGGTGTCATCTGGGTGGCTGGTTGCTTGCTCGCTGGGCTGGCACCCTGTTGTGGTGGGTGGCTGAGGCCAGGGCCTGTGGGTGGATGGATGGCTGGCAGCGTGATCGGACCGGACTGCAGCTGGCTGTAACACGAGGCTGTGGGAGGCGGTCTTAAGTGGTGAAATGGCATCACATACAGGCCGCGCAGGCGTGGGAGGCGGTGTTAGAAGGCAGAACGTGTGTGCGCAACATGCAGAATGACGTCACGAAAATATCAGCAATATCGGTAAATCAAAAGCTGATTCCGATATATCGGGGAAAGTCCATATCGGCTTTGCCGATAAAGGGTCGATCTCTAGTTTTAATACCTTTTTGGTTGCCCACACCATGGGGTCTGGTAGGCCATAAAAGTGGGGAAGTCGAGAATTCATCCATCCATCCGAGATGCCCACATGACTAGGACATGCTAATTTTACTGCTGCATCCCAAGCATTAATGGTGGACTTCCTAAATAGTGTTAGAGGGAGATAAGACTTCAGACTTCTAAACAGAGCTAACCGTAAACTTTCATACAACCCAAGATGTGCAGCCTCCAGTACAGTGGCAAAGTCCCTATAGTCCGCCAACATCCAGTGGCGGGCAAATACCATCTGACCAGCAAAAAATTATTTCTGCCAACCCAGCTGGACTACACAATCCTAACCCCAAGGTTCTTGCAGCACCTTTAGCCCTATAAGAGGGGACAAGGGGGAACAAAGAAAATTAACTTATGATGCCATCCAATTTTTTTAAATAGGATTTTGGTACCCAGGTCAAGGCGTGTCGTAAGAAGTATAAAATGAATAGAAAAACTCATTTTAAGGATATTTATTTTCCCTATTAAGGACTGTGGCAAATTCTTCCAGGCCTGGACTCTCTGTTTAAGTTGTGACAGTAGAGGGAGTAAATTTAAGGGCATGTAGTCTTGAACGTTAGCGGTAATTTGAACACCCAAATAGGTAAGAGATGAAACCCATCCTAACGGAAGACTAGGATAAGCCGCTCCTTCATCCAGCAGCAAGATGGATGACTTGTCCCAATTTACTCTAAGGCCCAAGAAGGTAGCAAAGTCATTCAGGATAGTTGGCGCTGCTCAAAGGGATGGCCCTGGGTCCCTAAGGAACAAAATTAAGTACTCTGCATATACAGTAGTGCAAGTCATTCCTGGATAGTTCGCACCTGGATGGCCCCCACCGCCTGTGATGCCCGTAGGGCATTCGCCAAGAGTTCCATTGTGAGGGCAAAAAGAAATGGGGAGAGGGGCCACCTTTTGTCTAGTGCATCAATCGATATCAAAAAAGGGGGAGACAGAGTCCAAGCCAGATCGCCACACCAGGGCTATTATAGAGCATGGTAATCCATTTCCTAAACAGGGGCCTGAACCCATAAGCTACAAAACTTTGTGCATATACTGCCAATCGACAAAGTTGAAAAATTTCTTAATATTGATAAATACTACAACTCTAGTGGGTCATTCTGCTTTGAAGAATGGGTAAAAACTCTCCATAAATTAATGTCCCTAGACTTTCCAGTCATGAAACCAGGCTGTTCAATATTTACTAAAGAGAGAATAATCTTTGCCAGGAGAGTCACTAAAGCTTTGGTTAGAATTGTCTGGTCCATATTCAATAGAGCGATGAGGCGGTAAGAGGAGCATTCTGGGGGGTCTTTGCCTGGCTTTAGAAGGAGAATCATATAGGCATCCAGCATTGAGGTCAGGAGGGTCTGGTGGTCTAGACAATATGCCAATAGTGCGCTAAGCCTAGGGGCCAACTGTTCTGCATAGGATTTATAAAACAAATCTGCTGGGCCTTTATGTGGAGGAAAATCAAATATTGCTACCTCCTATCTCCAAAGGCCTGCTCGGAGCATTAAGGGCATCCCTATCTGCGGCGAAAAGAACCGGGAGAGATAGACTCCCCATCAGAGAATCCAAAGCAGAGGGGTCATAGGGCGTGATGGGTGCATAGAGGGAGGAGAAGTAATGTATAAATTCAGTCAATATACTGGATGGTCGGTGACTAAGTTGCCCCCTGCCTGCCGGATAATGGGGATATTTGTAAGAGGTTTTCGATCAGCCACTAACTTGGCCAGTAACTTACCATTTTTGTCGCCTTGAGCAAATAGAGACTCAGCCTTGCGCCCAGCTTCAATATGGGCAAGATCTGTGAGGGAAAAGGAGAGAAGACGCAGCGCCGCCAAAAGGGACATGTAAGAAGCATCCAAAGGAGATTCAGCGTGTTCCTCAACACACTCGCGCTCCCTCTCCTGTAAAGCGAAACTGAGACCTTAACAGGGAATTCACCACTCACAGTGGAGTCATCGGCTGTACATTTTACTCCATAGGTATTTGTATCAATTCAATGTTTCATACTCTGCCAGCTAAACAGTGTATCCCACACTGCTTGACTCCCTTATGTTCAGAGATGTATAGTAACGAAGTAGAACTACTTCACTACTGTACTGTACAAGTACTAAAAGGCGGTATCTGTACTTTACTAGAGTATAATTTTTTTCTCCTACTTCCACTTTTACTTCAGTACATAGTTTTGATGAGTTTAATACTTTTACTCTGATATTTTTTTTTTATGTGCTGCATAGTTACTCGTTACAATTATAAAAATGTTACGAATCATTCCATTCCAAACCCGCACCGCCGCTGACTTTTTTTACTCGAGTCTCATTGTCTCTGAGACTCACAAGTCACGACCAATCCCTGACCCGATTTGATGGCTCATAAGCAGAGCCTCGCCGCCGCTGCCCTCCCTCCGCTCGGCCCGAGTCCCGCCTCCCGCTCGGCTCTCAAGTGGTGGTGGCGAGAGAGGAGAGACACCTGCCTGCGGAGTGATCTCTCTGGGCCCTGGCTGGAGGAGGGACTGTGAGTTACTAGAGTCTAGACTACTAGACTGTCTCTGGGCACTGTGCAGCGCGGCCGCCCAGCGCGGGAGAACTGGATGGAGGTAGGAATATATTCTTCTTTCAGCAGGAGGGACTGGACTGGGCACTGTGGAGAGAGAGAGAGGCTGGAGGACTCGAGACAGCCTAAGGTAGGAGAAGTAAGACCTGTGTTGAAGTCAAGTCACTCACTAAGGGGTTTGGATCTATTCAATGGGGGGAGGGACCTTCCCTGGCCTGTCCTACTCTAAGGGGGATCTATAATTGGAGGGGGACCCTGGCCTGCTCTAAGGGGGCTCTATAATGGGAGGGGGACCCTGGCCTTCTCTAAGGGAATCTATAATGGGAGGGGGACACTGGCCTGCTCTAAGGGGAATCTATAATGGGAGGGGACCCTGGCCTACTCTAAGGGGATCTATAATGGGGGGGGGCCCTGGCCTGCTCTAAGGGGATCTATAATGGGGGGGAGACCCTGGCCTGCTCTTGGGGGGATCTAAAATGGGAGGGGGACCCTGGCCTTTTGACTACTTTCTTTAATAACTACATAACACAATACTTGTACTTTTACTTTCAGTACTTGAGTAGTAAATTTTAAAATAAACTACTTGCAATACTTAAGTACAAAAAATGTTGAATTCTTTAGTGCTTCTACTTAAGTGTGGTGCTTAAAGAGCACTTCAACTTCTACTCAAGTCACTTTTTTTGATGGAGCACTTGTACTTTTACTCAAGTCTGGGTCTCTAGTACTTTATACATCTCTGCTTATGTTCCAAAATACAGTTGTATACTTTATATGGTTTCTGGTTTAAAAAACAAAATAACAATAATTGTTTTATGCAGTTTATCTTATTAACAGTAGGTTCAGCTTACAGTCCCTTCCTGTTTTATCAGTGTTTATATTTCACTGACCTGTATGTACCAAGTCGTGCTTTACTGTAACGATGAAAAGTGCTGTATCACTTTGATGGCTGTTCTGCAGTAATGCACTTCCTGAGGTTATTTCAGCTAGAGTGAGTTATTCATGTCATGTCCCCAGCATCACTGCTATGCCACATGTCACCAGTAGGAGGGGCTTGCTAGCAGCTGCTTGTGGATTTAAGACGTCTGTCTATAAATATCAATGAACCAATGACTGCCACCACAGGCTATGTGTACAGCCATTGAACTTGATAGGGTTTTCATCAAACTTCTAATCTCAGTGTCTCTCTCCGTCGGGGTTTTACTCTTCTTCAGTTTCATTCAGCTCAGGAAAAGAAAGACAAAAATTACTGGTAAGTATGCTTTGAAATAATTGTGACTTAAACATTTTAGCTTTATGATATTCAGCAGTAAAAGAAACAGAACTGAAAAAAAAAATAGTTGCATGTGCTTTTACTACCTAATTATTATAACAAACTGCCTGTACAAATACATGAAATATATAGCATTTTTTAATTATTTTGTACTGCTTCTCATTTTCAGGAAGTATAGAGGCTGTCATTGCTTATCTTCACTTTTAAAATTACTAGTTTCTGATTGTCAAGCTGATTCAATGGCTTTGGTTCTGTCTAATTCACTGACCCGAAACAAGTATGCAGATCAGTTTCGACTTGCCATGTGCTTACTCTGTGTCAGTGGCTTAGTGCAGAAACTATAAACAGCCAGAAACATGCATTTTCCAGAGGAGGTCAGCAAGGACGGGCCCTGTATTTACCCTAGTACACATTTTCATTTTGTAGGAAAATGCATTGCAAAGTTGGCTGAAAATAACTGCTGTAAAGACAAGTATTTAAATGGAGTGCACAAAACCATTTTCCACTACTAATTACTTAGTAAAATATGTATGAATGTAAATGTCAAAGTAATTTTAAATTGTTTCCCCTTGTAACTGAAATCTAGCTTGACCCATGTCAGATCTGCAGTAGTGGTGATAATGTAACATGTTTTGCATTCATATTAATCACAGATCATTGATTTTATTCTGTTATGAATGTTTCCTTTGCCATCTTACCTAAGAATTTAAGGTTTTGGCCTGGTGAGGAAATAATTAATTAGATGACATAACATACTTTTTTAAAATAAATTTTGCCTAAAGACTTTGGGTAACTAAACACTGACCAAATTTTCTTTTAGATGATGTAAAGCACTGCACAAACTCTTGAAGCTATATAAATCCTGTATAATAATAATAATAATAATGATGTGACCATACATATTACCCAAGGTTTTAAGCTTAATTGCCCATTCAATAATGGTAAATTCCAATATACTACACATGGACTATGGGATTCTTATATGAAGCTGAACACTAAAATTTCTGGTTTTTTTTTTTCTAATTGCTTAAGCACGAAATATTGACAAGTCAGCAAATCTGTCTTATAACTTGTGTATGCTCCAGAAAATAAATGACATTCCTTGGAAAATATCGTAGATGTTTAAAGAGATTTGAATTTGTCTTAGTACCAATCCAGACATGCAGTCTGCATTTTCCAATGCAGGTAAATACATTCCATGAGAAAATGTAGTGTTTTCAGGAATGCACATTGTGGTACTTAATTCCTGAGTATCACTTTTATGATGAATTAACCTGTAATTTGCAGCAGCTCAAGTCAGTTGTATGGGATCCCAAAACATGCCTTCGCACATGCAGGACAAAGCGATCAGCTGACTTAAATGATGGTTCTACGAGTGCTAGTGCTTACCTTCCCTATGCTTCCCTGGCACTCTGTTCACCCTAGGAAGCGATGTGGCTGACCATCTGGCTAACTCCCCTTCCACGTGACCCAAGTGACAATGATCATGCTTGGTTATTATTGCTGTCATCTGAGGCTGGTGAAAGAGTTCTCAGTCACTATTTGGAGGACTAGGAGGACTTCTCCTCACCACCTTTGGTGAATAGAGTGACAGGTTAGTATAGAACCTTGCTGGGACAACAGTTAAAGTGAACCTATTGCTTTGCTTTGCATGGGAATAATGTAAGTAATATGCTACAGTTTATATTCTCTTTCCTTTAGAGGAAAGCACTGGCCATTAAAAACTAGGTTTAGTTATCACGTGAAATAATTTTGTCAACATCTTCAAATGATTTTTCAAAGACAATGCCCAGCAAAAACATTTTGTTTTCATTTTTTGTGCTAGTCCTGCTGTGACAGCTAAGGGTCTGCTAGCAGCTGACATTTTCTGCAAGTTCTCTTTATATTGCTGAGGGGAATCTTGAAGGAGGTCAGTGACACCATAATGTTGGTGTTGGCATCTGGTTAGCAAATGCTTTATTGGAACATACAGAAAACACACACCAGAGAGGAACCAGGAGCTTAGGGTCCATTAGCATCTCCACATTGAGATAACATACATTACATGGATTGTAGTGCCATTCATTTTGAATGACACCCCATCACATCAAGGTAAGGCACCTGCATTGCTGTTTGCCACAGTACACCATAGTGATTTTCATTTCTAATTTAGTGGTGGCCCAATTTGTTTTTGTGTTTTAGCAGCCCATTGAATTCAGTGGGCTGCCCCAATGCAACACAGGTTAACGTACAACATAATGCACATTAACCCACCACGTAAATGTAAATGGGCTCAACTTTAACAGCTGACCTAGAATAGGGTGGATCTTTGTGTAAGGGCCACAGACAGTGGTAAAAACCTAACATGGGTCCAAATGATTCCCCAGTACAATTATATCTTTTTTTCTAAATATATCTAACAAAGGTGTAATAGACAATCTAAACGATTATAGAAGAATCCACCACACTAACAGCGCTAATGAATAAATCTGCTGAGTTCCAGGAGAGAGGGGGGAGCACCGGAGATTGGTGGAATTATGGTGGATAAGAAATCCTTCACACCCTTCCCCTGAGATTTGGACTGTCATTCATTTAAACCGTCTTGATTGAAAACTGCATACATTTCTGTTTGTTATCATTCCTCTCACATGGGAGATACCTTGATATTAGCAGATTTATTCATTAGCGCTGTTAGTGTGGTGGATTCTTCTATAATCGTTTAGATTGTCTATTGCACCTTTGTTAGAAATTTTTTGGAGTATAACAGCTGCTGACACCGTTAAGGTCTTATTTGTGTATTTATATCTCTGTGTATATTAGAGCACAGGGTGAGTGTTATTATTATTTTCTAAAACTATATTTGTTTTTTAAGTTTTGTGAATCTACTTTATTTTTATTTTACAACATATTTAATTTTGGCTGTAAGTTTTGATTTGATTTTAGAAATAAAGATTACAGTGACTAGAATAGTTACAACATGTTATACAAAATGGGATTTTTGACTTGCCGCAAAATCCATTTCTCTTATGTTCATTGACGGACACAGCTTCAGATCTTCATAACCATTGGATTATACTGCCCCCTACAAGAGTAGGACACTAGGCAAAAAAACTCAGTTTAGTTACAAGCAGTGTCAGAGGAATTGCAACTCCACAAAGCGGTGGGTGCTGTGTCCGTCAATGAACATCAGAGAAATAGATTTTACAGAAAGTAAAAAATCCCATTTTCTCTTTCGTTCATTGGCGGACACAGCTTCAGATTTTCATAACCGTTGGGACATCCTAAAGCAGTGTTAAACATGAAGGGTGGGAACAGCAAAAAAAATCCCAAGGCTAAACAGTAGCCAACCAGGCAACAGGAGCTCAACCAAAACAACTGGAGCCCACCTGAAAAAAACAATACACCCTTAAAGAGGATCAGGTCCTCTCAACAGCAGCCTGCAAAACCTTGCGACCAAAAGAAACATCCGCAGATGCCATCACATTCACTTCATAAAACTTTGTGAAAGTGTGCACTGATGACCAAGTGGCCGCTCTGCAAACCTGTGTCACTGACACCTGATGACGGAAAGCCCATGAGGCACTAAGCGCCCAAATAGAATGCATCCTAACAGGTAATGGAGGAACCTGACCTTTGATGGAATAAACCTGAATCACGGTCTGTCTCATCCATCTGCAAATAGTCACAGAGGAAGCAGACAACCCTTTACGAGGCCCATCCGTGAGCACAAAGAGAGTTTGACTTCCTGAAAGACTCCATAGCTGCCAGGTACACCCTAATTGCCCATACCACATCCAAGGCATGCAAGGCAAATTCCTTTGAATGTTTAGGCCTGGGACACAGTGAAGGCAACACAATGTCTTAATTTAACCTCTTGCCTTCTGTGCACTTAAACCCCCTTCCCATCCAGACCAATTTTTAGCTTTCAGTGCTCTCACACTTTGAATGACAATTGCGCGGTCATGCTACACTGTACCCATATGAAATTTTTATCATTTTTTCACACAAATAGAGCTTTCTTTTGGTGGTATTTAATCATCTCTGGGTTTTTTATTTTTTACAAAAAAAAAGAAAAAAGACAGAAAATTTTGAAAAAAAAAAGTTTTTCTTATTTTCTGCGAGTAAATTTTGAAAATAAATAAATTTTTCTCCTTCACTGATGTGCGCTGATAAGGCAGCACTGATAGGCTGCACTGATGGGCACTGATGAGGTGGCACTTATGGGCACTGATGAGGTGGCACTTATGGGCACTGATGAGGTGGCACTGATGAGGAGGTACTAATATGCCGCACTGATGAGCACTGATAGGCGGCACTGCTGGGCACTGAGAGGTGGCACTGCTGGGCACTGAGAGGCAGCACTGACGGGCGGCACTGATGGGCACTGGCGGGTGGCACTGATTGACACTGACGGGTGGCACTGATGAGCACTGATGGGCAGCACCATCAGTGCCCACACTCAGTGCCCATAGTGCTGCTAGTCAGTGCTCATCAGTGCCTAGATGAGCAGGCACTGATGGGCACTGACTGGCAGCACTGATTGTGGGCACTGATGGGGGGCACTGATGGAGGGCACTGTGGGCATTGATGGTGGGCAGTTAGTGTGTTTAGTGTACCTTGTGTAATCAGGGCACTGGTGATCAGTGCCCTAATTACATTCTTCTGTGTCCCCGATGGCTGATCGGCTCTCCTCCTTCCTCACAGGCAGTCTCTGTGTGAGGAAGGAGAGCTGGCGATGAGAGATGATCTCATAAGTTTACATATGAGATCATCTCTCATTGGACGGTCCGATCACGTGGTGAATGGCCGCTGTGATTGGCCATTCACCACGATCTGTGATTGGCTGTGTCCTGGGAGGCCGTTTAAAGGCGGCCTCCCGAAAATGTGAGTCCGCGCTGCAGCCGTACTTCGACTATAGCGCGGATGGGAGGAAGTTAAATGAAAATCAGAGACAACCTTTGGAAGGAATGACGGACAGGGGCGAAGGACCACCTTATCTCTGTGAATCACCAGGTAAGGTGAACAACAGGATAACGCTGCCAGTTCCGACACCCTGCACGCAGAGGTGATAGCCACCAAAAAGGCCACCTTCTGGGACAGCCTAAGCAGGGGAATCTCCCGATGGTTCTCAAAGGGAGGTTTCTGGAGGACCGAAAGCACCAAATTCAGGTCCCAAGGCGGCAACGGAGCCCGCACTGGAGGAACCACGTTGGACACCCTGAAGAAAGGTACGCACCAGGGAGTGAGTAGCCAAAGGTCATTGGAAGAATGCCAAAGCCAACACCTGGCCCTTGATCGTACTCGAGGCCAATTTCTGTTAAACCCACCCCCCCGTTGAAGGGCGGTTAAGCTCCAAGCCACCTTGAAGGAGCGAGGATGAACCCCAAGAGACTCACACCACACAATGTATGTCTTCCACTTACAGTGGTAGATCCTCCTAGAAGTAGATTTGTAGGAATCACTGACTCAGATAAACCTCTATGCTTCAGCACCTGGCGTTCAACAGCCATGCCATCAAAGCTAGTGACTGTGAAGCAGGATGGAAGATCGGTCCTTGGGACAGCAGATCCTCCCTGAGAGGAAACTTCCAATGAATGTGGGCGACCAGCTGCACCAGATTGGCGTACCAAGCCCGACGAGGCCAGTCTGGAGCCACTAAGATGACTGGAATCCCTTCTGCCTTGATATTCTCTCCATGGGCCCACCAGCGCATCTGTGGTGTCCGCCAGAGGTTTTCTTGACCGAACCCCAAATCTCTGCACCTTTCCATTGAGCCAAGATGCCAACAGATCCACCCCGGGGGGGTGCCCCACTGGAGACACAAGTGATGAAACGCCTCCAGATGAAGGGACCACTCCCTTTGGTCCACTGCTTGCCGACTGAGGTAATCCGCCTGCCAATTTTCCACCCCGGGAATGATTACAATGGAAAGGGCTGGAACGAACCATTCTGCCCATCTTAGAATGCTGGCTACCTCCAGAGCCACCAGGACACTTCTTGTGCCCCCCTGGTGATTGACATAAGCCATGGCTGTGGCATTGTCCGATTTGAATGCGTACTGGACAACCCTGAAGTTGATCCGTTCAATGGTTTAGACACAGTCTGATCGCTCAGAGTTCCAAGACATTAATCGGCAGTCTGGACTCTTCTAGCGTCCCAATCCCCTGAGCAGAATGCTTGCCGAGGATGCCTCCCCAGCTGGACAGCCTGTCATTCGTGGTGACTACTGTCCAATACAAGGGAAGGAATGATTTTCCCAGCTGAAGCACCAGAGAACGAAGCCACCATGTCAGGGACACCTTCATTCCCTGACTCAAGCCAGATCTGATTGTCCAGAGACTGCAGAATCTTGTCCCATTTGGCCAGAATCTCCCTTTGCAGTGACCTCGCATGGAACTGTGCAAACGGAACTGCCTCGAAGGTAGATACCATCAGGCCCAGCACCCATATGCAAGTCCGGAGAGATGATCATCTGTTGGACAGCAGAGGAAGGAGCACTCTGGCTAAGGCGAGTCCAGAGGAAGCAGGAAAGCGTAGCCGCTCAGGTGTATGCCTGATAACCTGGTGCAGGTCAGAGCCGTAATCCGGAAGCTTACAAAATGTGGGAAGATTGACCGCACTCTGGTGAAGATATTTCTTGAAATCAAAGATGTTTCCTTTATTGTTCCAATAAAATCAAGTGACAGACAGTGTACAAGCAGACAAGGTTGACGCGTTTCACTACATTGCTAGTCGCTTACTCATAACCATACTGACAAATTGCAAAAAGCCACAAAGTTGGTAAGAGAGCCATCAATTAAGAATATAGAGAACACATGTGAAACACATGAGTGGATAGTTCAAACAAGCTTCACTGGTCATTGCAAAACAGCTTGTTTGAACCATCCACTCATGTGTTTCACGTGTTCTCTATATTCTTAATTGATGGCTCTCTTACAAATACTTTGTGGCTTTTTGCAATTTTTCAGTATGGTTATGAGTAAGCGACTAGCAATGTCGTGAAACGCGTCAACCTTGTCTGCTTGTACACTGTCTGTCACTTGATTTTATTGGAACAATAAAGGAAACATCTTTGATTTCAAGAAATATCTTCACCAGAGTGCGGTCAATCTTCCCACATTTTGTAAGGCCGAGTCCAGAGTAAGACCCAAATAGTCCAGGTTTGTGGACGGAACCAGGGCAGACTTCTGGAAATTCAGAAACCCATCCGAACTCCCGCAGAGTTCACATTGTGGTTTTCCACCAGAACAGAAGGAGACTCCGTTTGCAGAAGATCATCCAAGTAGTCCAGTACCGCAATCCCCCCTTGGCGTAGCAAAGCTAGCACCGTGGCTAACACTTTTGTGAAGACCCAAAGAGCAGAAGCGAGACCAAAGGGTAACGCCACAAACTGACAATGCTCCTCTCCCATGGCAATACGGAGGAAGCGCTGATGACTGGCACATACTGGAATGTGAAGGTAAGCATCCTTGATATCGATAGAGGCAAGGAAAACCCCCTGACGCAGGGATGCCACCACCGTGCGAATGCACTCCATTCTGAACTTTTGCATCCGCACAAAGCAGTTCAGCGCCTTGAGGTCCAGGATTGACGCACTTTGCCTTCCTTCCTGGGAACTGTAAACGGGTTTGAGTAAAAACCCTGAAAAACTTTCCGAAGTTGGAACTGGGACAATCACCCCTTGATTTAATAGGCCTTGTACCGCCCCAAACAGACCCTGTAAGCGGTCTGGGGACAGGTGCAAGTTGGATGGGAAGAACCTTGCCGGGGAATATGAACAAAACTCGATCTTGTAGCCAGAACGAATGACTTTGTGGACCCACTTGTTTTGCACCAGGAAAGTTCACTGGTCTGGAACCAGCAAAGAAGTCCCCTTACCCCGTATACGGGTGAGGGCTCACCTTCATGCTGAAGGAGCTTTGTCCGTGTGTCTGGAGAAGCCTGCTCTCAGCTTGCCAGACCTGGTTCATTTGGATCCTTCAGAGGAGGCCCTGAAAGGTTTAGAGCCCTTGTCAGTCGACCCATGGGGACGAAAAAACTTCTTATGAGCCGAAAAGGAAGGCCCAACGTCTACAATGAGTTTTTTTCCCCTTAGTAGCCTGTGGAAGAAAGGTACTCTTCCCCCCTGTGAGACCTTTTTTATGATGTCATCCAGGGTAGCTCCAAACAGGCGATCTCCTTGAAAGGTCAGTTTTTGACACCAGGGCAATGGTGAATACCGGCCTCAGTGCTGAACCAGCCAGAGTGTACATATTGCGGCCACAGCTTCCACCTTCCTGTCAGCCGGATCCTTAAGGGTCCGGGGACTCTTCAACCAGAATCACATTGGCCTTGTTCAATCTGGACACCGGTGGAACATTACACTTCTTAAAAAGAGACTCTTCATAGGGGTAGCGCCTAGTAAAGGGCTTAGGGACCCCACAGGGACGCTTTGGTGGTCCCCACTCTGTAACAACAATTCTGTCGAAATAGGCGGGTAAAGGAAACACCTTTGTTGCTCTGGATGGCTTGTGAGTGCCAAAGGGAACCCATGCCTCCGTCGCACCTGCATCCTCCATCTTTAAGGTCTCGCATACAGATACAATCAGTGCTTCCACCAGCGCCTTTTGTGCGCGGTTGCAGATCTGGAGGAATCATCTTCACTATCAGAGGATTCCAGGCGCATGGTAACAGACCCAGCAGGTTGACCCACGTCCCCAGCGGCTGAATCAGATTCAGGATCTGATGAGGCAGGGGAAGGCGGGGGGCGCTTTTTGCTAGCCCATCGCCTAAAGACCACTTCCACCCGGGACACAAAGGACTCCGGGACCACTGTCAGTGCATTGATGGATGGTTGGGACTCGGAGGGCCCCCAAGCCTCAGAGAGGGGATAAGGTGGAGAGATGTACTTCCAAGACTCCATGAGTCACCAGGGGGACCCACAAAAAATGTAAAACACTGCAGGGGACAACCCCCCCACTGCGCTGGTAGCAGCATCCGGTCGACAGGCACAAGCACCAAGCGATCCTCAGCAGAGAGGGAGAGAACCCCACTAGACTCGCCACCCAGCAGAAACGGGCACCTGCAACCACCAGGATAATCTGCAATCCACGGCGCTGTGATCAAGAAGTGAAAGGATGCAGGAGTCAGAACCGGGAGATGAGGAAGGGCTCCCACCGCCGAAATCGCCGCCCACAGGGCTTCACTGTCATGGCCACCACTATTTACAACGGCAAACCACTGCAAAATGGCCGCCATGTATAGAAATACACAGGCTACAATAAAGGGGACCCAGGAGGGAATCCAGGCCTCAAAGACAGACCCAGGCAGGACGGGGGGGGGGCCCTGGCAGGAGCCCCCACTAGGTACAACCCCCCGCACAGTTGATCATCCGGCCACCCAGGAGGTGGATCAGACTACCCAAGCAGCCCTAACCTATGTGAAGGGGGACAGGGAGGATTGGGGACTGATGACAAGGGTGGGTGCCTGACAGGAAGGAGGGAAAACTGGAGGTCCGACCATCCCAAGGAGGGGCCCACCTTCACCTCAAAATCTTTCAGGGGGAGAGGGGGGGACAGCTACTCACAATACCAGGAACCAGGTGGGTACCGCTCCAGACAGAACCCCTCTCCATCGAAATGGGGGGGCTGTTGACCAGGAGTAACGCTGTGACTCGAGCCGAGACCTGGTCGTATGTGACCTCGCGGGGCAGTTAACTAGCAGGCCAGCCCCCATCCAGTGGGGCTATGTCGCGGCCGACCTAGCGCTGAGTTGAGGTCTGCCGCACTCGCTTGCCAGACTGGGGTGACCACTGGATCTAGATTTATCCAGCCCGTCGCCCAGTCTAGCAGTTGATTGTAGATCTCACAGGAAAAATCCAGGAGAAAAAAATTCCTTTCTAAAAAGAAAAAATTGCCAGGACCAAATATCTCAGCAAGGAACTAGGTCTTTACTCCTGACTAGGCAGAAAAAAGCTAGCCAGACTTTTTTTTTTCTGCCTAGTGTCCTACTCCTGTAGGCAGACTTGTATAAAGTACTCGAAATTTCTACTTGAGTAAAAGTACAAGTGCTCGATCAAAAAGTGACTTGAGTAGAAGTGGAAGTGCTCGCAGAAAAAGTTACTTAAGTAGAAGTACTAAAGTATTCAACATTTTTTTTACTTCAGTATTGCAAGTAGTTTTTTCAAAAAATTTGCTACTTAAGTACTAAAAGTAAAAAGTACCAGTAGTTTTGAAAAAAAAATTCTACTCAAGTACTGAAAGTAGAAGTACAAGTACTGTGTTATGTAGTTATTAAAGAAAGAAGTCAAAAGTTTGAACATCATATTGTTTTTTATTATTTCAAATGATTTATTCAAATGATTAACCTGTGTTAGTAGTTTCTTGATGCACTTTAAGCGCTGTAGCACCATTTATTTGTTTGTTTCATATTTTCTTTTTATTGGAAAGATTTGGTATAGCAGCTTTTATTATACACAGCCTTTATTTTCGTATGCGCTGATTTACAAATGACATTATACACATTTTTTTGAGCTTTATGCAACCTGCCATCTACTGTTCTGGCAGTGGTAATTTTTTTAAAAGTAACGAGTAACTATGCAGCACAAAAAAAAATACTTGAGTAGAAGTATCGAAATCATCGAAAAAATGTAGTGAAGTAAAAGTAGAAGTAGGAGAAAAAAATTCTACTCTAGGAAAGTACAGATACCGCATTTCGGTACTTAAGTACAGTACTTAAGTAGTTCTACTTCGTTACTATACATCTCTGCCTGTAGGGGGCAGTATAACCCAACGGTTATGGAGATCTGAAGCTGTGTCCGTCAATGAACGAAAGAGAAATATAATTTATTATGTGTTTATTGAACTAATAGTAATACGTAAATTAGGGATTTATTAGTTATGTTTTTGGCTGAAGTTTTTCAGGATTTGAATACATTTAACCACTTACCCCATACTAACGTACTGGTAATGCGTCCCCTCCCCCCCTCCCGCCTTCCGTGGCTTTGCTCGGGGGTCCCGTCCCACCGGGAGCCCAGAGCACCCAGCCGGCACGTCCGCCGGCTGGATGGAGTCCCGATGAATGCCGGAAACGGCATCGATCGGGTCTCCGATAACGTAACCCGGATGCGGCGTCCATGACTTCACTTCCGGGTTACTGTGCTGCAAAAGGCGGCAGATTTGAAAAACGGCTGTATGCAAAAATGCCGTTTTCTGCGTTTTGCATACAGGGAAGTGTAGTGGAGGGGTCTAGGGTCTTTTAGACCCTCAATCCCTCCATAAAGTGTACCTGTCACTACATATTGGTGTCACAAGGGATGTTTACATTGCTTGTGACAGCAATAAAAGTGATCAGATTTTTTATTTTTTTTTAAAAACCTGTAATAAAGTTTAAAAAAAATAAATAAATAGGAAAAAAAAAAAAATTTAGCCGCCCCCGTCACCGTTAGCTCGCACACAAAAAAAAACATATACGCAAGTCGAGCCGCGAATGAAATCGCTGTTCAAATGTGAGGTATCGCCGCGATCGCCAGAGCGTGGGCAATAATTAAAAAAAAAAGAGCTACACTCTAACTCTAAACTGGTAACCGTTAACCACTTTACCCCCAGCCCTTGTTCACAAGTTAAAACCAGTATTTTTTCCTAGAAAACTACTTAGAACCCCCAAACATTATATATATTTTTTTAGCAAAGACTCTGGAGAATAAAATGTCGGTCATTGCAAAATTTTTTGTCACGCGGTATTTGCGCAGCGGTCTTTAAAACGCCATTTTTTTTGGAAAAAATTTGAAAAATCACATTTCACTAATTTAAAAAAATACTAAACAGTAAAGTTAGCCCATTTTTTTTGTATATTGTGAAAGAACATGTCACGCCGAGTAAATAGATACCAAACATGTTACGGTTTAAAATTGCGCCCCCCCCGTGGGATGGCGACAAACTACGGTCAATAGAGATCTCAATCTGCGACGCTTTAAATTTATTTAACGGTTACCAATTTTGAGTTAGAGTGTAGCTCTTTTTTTTAAATTATTGCCCACGCTCTGGCGATCGCGGCGATACCTCACATGTGTGGTTTGAACAGCGATTTCATTTGCGGCTCGACTTGCGTATACGTTTTTTTTTGTGCGCGAGCTAACGGTGACGGGGGCGGCTAAATTTTTATTTTTTTTTTCCTATTTATTTTTTCTTTTTTTTTAACTTTATTACAGGTTTTTTTAAAAAAAAAAAATCTGATCACTTTTATTGCTGTCACAAGCAATGTAAACATCCCTTGTGACAGCAATATGTGTGACAGGTACACTTTATGGAGGGATCGAGGGATCGAAAGACCCTAGACCCCTCCACTACACTTCCCTGTATGCAAAACGCCAAAAACGGCATTTTTGCATACAGCCGTTTTTTAAATCTGCCGCCTTTTGCGGCACGGTAACCCGGATGTGACGTCATGGACGCCGCCTCCGGGTTACGTCATCGGAGACCCGATCGATGCCGTTTCCGGCATTCATCGGGACTCCATCCAGCCGGCGGACGTGCCGGCTGGGTGCTTGGGGCTCCCGGTGGGACGGGAGCCCCGAGCAAAGCCGCGGAAGGCGGCGGGAGGGGGGGGGACGTCCCCTCCCGCCCCCCCGGGTAACGATCGAGCGGCTCCCGAGCCGCATCGATCGTTACCGACGGAAAGCCGACCGCCGGCTTCAAACAACGGTACCGGGATGATGCCTCTAGCTAGAGGCATCATCCCGGTATAACCACTCAAAGTCAGCCGACGTAGATCTACGTGGCTGGTCGTTAAGTGGTTAAATAAATTTAAAGCGTCGCAGATTGAGATCTCTATTGACCGTAGTTTGTCGCCATCCCACGGGGGGGGGGGGGCGCAATTTTAAACCGTAACATGTTGGGTATCTATTTACTCGGCGTGACATCATCTTTCACAATATATGGGCTAACTTTACTGTTTAGTATTTTTTAAATGCAGTGAAATGTGATTTTTCAAATTTTTTCCAAAAAAATGGCGTTTTAAAGACCGCTGCGCAAATATCGCGTGACAAAAAATTTTGCAATGACCGACATTTTATTCTCCAGAGTCTTTGCTAAAAAAATATATATAATGTTTGGGGGTTCTAAGTAGTTTTCTAGGAAAAAATACTGGTTTTAACTTGTAAACAAAAAGTGTCCGAAATAGGGCTGGGGCTTAAGTGGTTAAGAACAGACTTGGCATAACTGTAGCTACCATTGACATAGCCACAGGTTCCTTTTTAAGCATCACAATTCAGTGTGCTCTGATTGATTTGTCAATGGTTTAAAATGTTTGGCTGTAACTTCTGCTGTACATGACCAGCTTACTGAGTGCTGTTGGTTGGTTTGAAAAATGTTTTCCTTGACCGCAAAGATTTGTAAATTATCAATGTTTTTCTGTGTTCTCTTTGTGGTTTTTTTCAGCCCATATTTAACCCACAGAGCATTTTAAGAAGTACAGAATATTAATTATATGTGATACGTTAACCCAGATACATATTTAATGTTGCTATGTAAACCTTCCATTGCGTGTTTCCTAAGAATTCCTTTTTTTTTTTTTTTTTTTTTTGCTAACAGATAGCCTGGAAGAGCAGGACTTTGCTGCTGCCAGCTTCAGTGACTTAGAGAAAGGTAACTTTTTTTTTTTTATTAACTCTTTGTTTTATTTAAAATTTATCAAAACTGTAAAAACACATTACTGTTCTCTCATTATACAAAAATAATTTGTTTATCGGCAAGCAGCTTTTATGATTGCTTGCTTATGGTTGTCAGAAGCAAAATGCGTTAATTTTTTGTCAATGTTTTCAATAAGTTAAAGCGGAGTTCCAGCCATTTCACTCACCTGTCCAACGGTCCAGCGATGCGGCCGCCCGAAGCCTCGATCCTCTCCCTCGGCGCCGGCATCACTGCTGTGGGCACCCGGCTGTGACAGTTTGCGGCTTCACAGCCGGGTACCCACTGCGAATGCGCGAGTCGCGCTGCGCGTCTTGATTGGCCGGCAATCTTCTGGGACCTCTGACATGTCCCAGAAGATTGCAGGGAGGGAGGGGGAGAGGAAAACTTCCGTTCAGGGTGCCGCGGCGCTCCGAACGGAAGTGGGAGCGGGTACCTGTCAAAACTAGGTACCCGCTCCCCCCCCAAAAAAATTACATGCCAAATGTGGCATGTCAGGGGGTTAGAATACCTAAAGCGGAAGTTCCATTTTTGGGTGGAACTCCGCTTTAACATCTGAAGACCCATTTACACCATACGCAATGGGGCTGAGTTGGTCATAGACAAAGCATTTTGTCTCTTATGTCCTATTAGGTCAGTTCACACCAATGTGGGTTTGTGCTGAAAAAGGTAGGGCATAGTGCATTGTCAATGCTTTCAATGACAGATCCCCTTAAACACTTACCTCAGTCTTTTCTCGATCCAGCACTGTTTTGTCTGCAGCAGCTCTTCCCCCTTCTTCCTGTATTCACAGGAGGCTCTGACGGAGGGAGCAGGGATGGGACTGAGCCACACTATGTGTCTAAGGACACAAACAGCAAGGCTTGTTAGTGCGCCTGCAGAAGTGCCTGCACACTAGCCGGCTTTCTATGGGGATACTTGGAGAAGAGAAGGCACAAAGAGTGCTGGCAGGGGACCCCAGATCAGGATTCAAGGGGCCGCTCTGTACAAAACGAATGCACAGAGCATCCCATCTTTTTTTTAATTTTTTTTTATTTTTGGGGGGGGGGGGATTAAGATTTACAACTGCTTGACTGAAATGTAATTTTGTGGCATATCAATAAAGTTAGAGATAAAAGGTAGAGTATGATCCGTTGCTAAAACACATCGCATGGAACCTACACCACCCACACCAACTGGCGCAAGTTTGTATGTAAATAAGTAATAATCACTGATCCCCATTTGAGGTAAGCATGGCAAAGACAGAGAGGTAAAAGTATCTTTTGACAAATTTTAGCAAGATTTGCTGAACGAGAGAAATTAATAGTTAAATTGATGGCATTATAGAAGTACCTGTAATTGATAAAATAAAACCGTGTGAATGAATGAATCTCCCCTTCTGGGTATTGTATTCTGACAGCTAGAACTTGTGGCTCTTGGAATACTAGAACAATGACTGCAGCTGATTGGCTGCAGTCACGGCTTAGACAACTTTTTTTTTTCTAGCCCCTTTGATTTCTTAGTCGAAGTTTGTTGAGCCAGGTGGTGTCAATAGGGCCACTAATGCCTCAAATGTTGGCTGACTCTGAACCAAGCCATGTATGGCAAGTTTTAGATACCTATCCATTTGTTTTTCCCCCCCTCCCTACAAGAGGGGGGAACACACCTACAAGAAAGTTTTTTTTTTTTTTTTTTTTTAATTGCTACTTTCTCTGTTACAGAGGTTTTACCCTTCATTCCTGTCCTATGAACAACAATATAACTGGGTACTGTTTTCAATTCTGGAGACCTCATTTAAAGGTGATGTTCGCCTTTTGGAGCATGTTACATGTTACACCCATATTTAGAGCGTAACATGCAACATACTCCAGCACCTCCGGCTGCTGATTGCGGGTGCAATGCTCTGCAGGCTTCTAAAAAAAACATTTTTTACCTTTTAAAAACAAAAGGTGAACTTTGCCTTTTAAAGCAGGACCTTCAACACAAAAGATAATGTAGGTGTACCTGGCTCTAGCCTCCTCCCTCTACTGGATATTTTTATGTATTTTCTTTTTTTCTCATTCAAAATATTTTATTAGTTTAAGAGCATATAACAAATAGATAAGGATATGGAAGTCAATTCCCAAATACATGAAAATTGCATAGCACAGGGTCCAAAGAGGAACAAAACATATCTCTCAAGTTTGAAGTATAGAACTATATTGCAAAGGTGGAGTTCAATCGGGGTAAAGGAAAGAGGGAGCAAGGTCATGATCTCCTCCAGGACACCCCAAAAGGGATCAAACTGTGGCCTAGAGGGAGATCATACAGTAAGAAAATCAACATTCAGGCTCGGTTCACATTTATGCGATGCGGGAAGGCTGCGAATTCGCAGCCTGTTCCCGCATCGCACACGCACCCCCGGCAGTTCACACTGCCATATGCGATACGCTGGGGGTGTCAATGTAATCTTAACGACACCCCCAGTTTGATCGCATATCGCAGTGCGATCGTGCAGTTCGCACAGGAACGGATCGCACAAGTGTGAACCGCTGTGCTATCCGATCCTGATGCGGCTGCAAAAATGCCTCCTGTGCGTGTTTGCTCCGGGTGCGATGCGAATTTAGCCATACAAACTGTATGGCTAAACTCGCACCGCACAGCTGATCGCATGTAATGTCGGAGCAGTGCGCTCCGACATTACATGCGAACCCGGCACTCACAGAAGTGTGAACCGGGGCACAAACTAATATAATGGGAAAATTATAGGGCATCAAGAAGAACTATGTTCCATTTGGAGCAATAAGATATTAGGAAAAATGTAAGCATGGGGTGTCCTCTAAAGACGCCATGAGATAGGACCTGAGTATTTGGAAAATAGATGACTGTAGCTAAAAATACATGTAGCATCCTCCTAGTCAGGTGTAAGTAAAAGCATTTGGTTGTTCTTCTGCTTATCAGGGAGCAATATTTCTAGTTTTGCCTGTTACATGTGTCCAGGTGTGATTAATTTGGTCTGAGGGAGTGTCCCCACTGTATCCAATAGGGGAGCCTGTTGGACAGTGGAGGAAACCCAGCCATGACACACTGGCTTTTGTGGAAGTCCCAGTGGGAGGGCACAAGCGCAGTGCATCCTGGGATTGATCATAAAAGCCGGGGGCACATGTCCCAGGAGGAGGGTGACGGCTGTCTCTCCTCCTGTCAGCAAGGAAGTTGGTCACAGGCAGTTGCCCTGGTGAGCCAGAGTGTGGTGCTGAGTCAGGAGGTCCAGGATACTGACAGTGGAGTTGAAGGTAGAGTGACTCAAGGAAAAACGGTTTCCGTGAGTACCCGAGAGCTTGCCAGGGGTCTGCCAAGGAAGGAGACCACTCCAGTAGGGTCAGTGGACAGAAGCTAGCACACACAGCAAGTGAGAAAGGGGGTGCCAAGTTAGACCCTGAAGAGTAACCTAAGGAATTGTTCACCTTTTCAAATCTTCACTTCAGTGGCAAGGTGAAGCAGCGGTATTGCCGCACTCAATCCAGTTAGAGGTCGTCAAGATTGTGCATAGTTGTCAAGTTGGAGTATCCCTCTCATCCCCTCTCCCATACTTATTCTAAATAAAACACAAAAAACCAAATCCCCTGGACTGTTCATGGACTGAGCCAAGTACTAAGTGATATGATTTTACAAACTGTTGCTATGGGTAACCCAGGGGAATCCTCACTCAGCAGCTCCCAAGGGTGCAGTGCTACATAATTGTATTTAAAGAAAACCATATAATAAGGGTGTAGAAAAGAGAAAGGAGGAGGGGCAAGCCGAATAAGAATAGAGAAAAGAGGCTGCAGAGTCAAGAAAAGGAAGGAAAGAAAGGTAGAAAGCAGGTCTCGAGAATTGGGCAGGAATCCACATGACTTATGAGCCGGTGTGGATAAGGGCATTACCAAAAAAGTAGCACAGATTCTTTAAAATCTGGAGGAATAATTTTAGAAATCCACGGTTTACAGATGGAGTCAAACTTGCTCAAGGTTGCCTTATCCAAAGCTGTCATTTTAGCATATAACATGGCACAATTCATACGGTGCTTGGTTTGTATTTTATTTTTTTAAGTGCTTTTTATTTTTATTTTCATCTAGATGAGAATGACGTTACAAACACCTTCACAGATGTGCTGACCTTTCCATGTGCAAACATGCCATAGTGAAGGAGGTCCAGGGCCTCTTTTCCGGTGCATGCATGAGCACAGCTCAGAGCAGATGCACTGGAGAGCTCTGCCAAGTCCCGATGGCGGAGCAGAGACTTACAGCACATGCATCAGTTTATTGTAAGGGGCCTAACATTCCTCTTTAAGCTGGCCATTGATAACTTGGATTTTGACAGATTTAGCAGAAATCGGACAGAATCCAAACTGTAGTTGGCCCTGTCAACACCACCCAGCTCAACAAATCCACTGAAGCGGGCATAAAATACTAACAAATGTAGTCACCATTCAGGTATTCAGGCAGCCGCGAATGCTGTAACTGCTGTCAGAATATTTATACTGCTCTGATATAACAGTGTCTATTTATGTAAATAAGCAAAGATCTGTAAGTTAGGAGAATCTCAACTTATTTCCACAAATCAATATGTAACAAGTTCTTTTTAACCGATTAATTTCTTTTTAACAGCATATACCAATCTTAGTGAAAACAGTCTACAGTAGGAAATATATAAGAATATTTATTCACAAGACATGTATTCACAATAAATGATTAGACTTGAGGTGACACAAAGTGATAACTTTTACATAAAAAACAAACTAAAACGATAAATGCAATGTGATATGTAGCTCAATGATGAAATTAAAAAGAAAGCAAGATTACCTTTTCCCCAGGTATAGTAGAAACCATAGATAAGTGTTCTATATAAACAGACCACAATTGTCTGCGAATTGCGCAGCCAACAGTCACTCCGCTGCAGTTGGAGTGAGAATAGACTATGCAAAACGGGAGACAAAATCGCTAATATTGCGCTAAACCTGATATTAATAAAAATTTATAAAAAACAAAAATCTGTTTTTAGAGAAAAATCTAATATGGTTCATACGGCTGGGACTGTAATCTCGTTACCCTTGAATATGAAATTTAAAACATATAAGGAAGGAAATAAACGATTGTAAATATTAATCAGATAAACAGCAAGGTATATTTACCACACTTAAGATGGCTGCTAGCTTAAAATGGTCATTACCAGAGTCCTTAAGATGGCTGCCTTCCCAAAATGGTGGCTAGTTAGGGAGGAGTTTCATTTGGCGTCCTTCAAAGTTTCAGAGACAGATGGAGCAAGATGGAGTACGTATAGATGAGTATATGTATGGATGTAAGTAGCGTGTGTGTTGAAAGTGTAATGAGTATTGTCATAAGGTGTGTGTCCTATTACATCTGGGTTTCCCTTTTTATATTGTGTTGAACAAAAGGCCAGTAAAATTACCATAAGCCGAACCCAGAAGGAGGAACTTTATCCCCATTGGTTTGGATTACTTATCCATTAACTGGTGAGGTCATTGGGCGACACCTCTACTAGTCATCCAGTATATTGGATATTAGAATTATATGATAAGTTCTTCAATTAAGAATAATCATAAAAACAACATAAGAATCTATCTATACTCTCATGATACACATGTGTCCATCTAATATCTCCATCATGTATCTAGGTAAGGATTGGACCTGGTAACACCATTTAATAAGAATATATTATTAATACTATATATATATAGATTGGAAATGACTGATTTACCCATATACTATACCCAGATACCAAATCTTTACATTTAGTAGCAGTCACCAAAGGGGGCAGTATTGTATTACTTATTAGATTCAGTATATAGCATATAATAGCACTATTGCACTGATAACCTTACGACCTGGCTGGGTAAAAGTAATTAAATCATTTGAATTCTGTCAAATGCTTCAGACTCTTAGGCTAGGATATAGTATTTATGATGACCATAAAACTTAAGTAATCTTAAAATGTTTCTAAAAATAAGTAATTAGCTTCAAGACACATAAGTCCTTAAACATAATAGAAAAGTATTCTAATATATATATATATCTAACATTATATATTCCAAGTTCATCAATAATAGAACAATACACTGTTGTTAATATACATCTTACACATGAGGGTGCTTTCTAAAATGTATTTTCAATGAACCTTTAAAAAGAAATATACTGAACTTATTGTTCATTGTTTTTACACAGATAAGATTATAAGCTGGACTGGCCATCAGTGACTGGTATGGTGTCTGGCTAACTGACTCTTATCTGATGAGATGTAAAAAGGGCCTCATTATTTACGACGTAAAGACTTACAAAGATCTTCTGTAGAACTTAAGACTCTCTGTAAAGGCATCTTACTCAAAAGAACATAAACTTTTTATCACCTCATACAAGATGGTTGCTGTACTGTTCAGAATCTCTATATAGAACTGAATATACATAGCTTTTTATAATTCCCTTTTTCCTTTATTTAATCTCCCCAATAATCCTGACACTGCCTAAATACATAATCCGATAGTGGAGATTCCTCCATCTTTGCTGGTTTTTGTGGACAACAGAATTGTCTTGTTCAGCCTGTGGTCTATCTTGGAACTCAATTTCATGCCAGTTTGGAGTCCAATGACTGGGCTGGTACAAGGGGTGGGCAGGGGGTGCGGTGCGGCTGTCCTCAGCACTGTGATGTCATGTGAGGTGGGGGGGTGCCACAAGGAGATTTGGGGGGGGGATTTGTGTTGGAAGGGGTATTTCAGTGATAGGGAGTAAGTATTGTTCTAGGAGGGTCAATTTGGGGTTGGGGTGTACTAAGAGTGATGATTTAGGGGGATTTGTGTTTGCAGGTGGGAAGAAGATTGTGCTAGGAGGGGGGATTTGGGGGGAATTGTGGTGGGAGGGTGGAGTGTTTTTTTGGGGGGGAAATGTGTACTAGGAGGGGGATCTCTAGGGGTAGAGGATTTGTGCTGGGAGGGGGATTTGAGCTGGGGGGGGCAAAGATTTGTGCTGAGAGAGGGTATTTCAGCAGGTGGATTAGTACTGGGAGGAGGGGGAATTTTATGCTTGGGGGGCGGGTAAGAATGCAGATTAGTGCTCAGTGTTTTTGTGATTTTGCTAAGATCATAATGCTCATACATCTTGGGGGGGGGGGGGTGTTCTTTTCTGATAATTTTTTATTTTTACCAGTTTGTTATGCTTCTAGCATTGCATTATGTTATTGAATGGATGTGATTCACCATAATTTCTCTCATCTCCAAGCATTAAGAATGAATATCATATGCACCATGATTTGTATTTTTTTATCTGCCTGTTTAAAGTAGACGTTGACTGGACTCAATGTGAATAAAGGATTATATTTGGCTGACACTGCATAGAAAGTAACCTGTAGTGACATTTTGACTTGTCATTCTGGGAAGCCTGTAATGCTGAGGGATAGTGTGACTTCAAAAACACTGCAGACTCTTCTTTCTACCTCACTCCACGAGCTTCTCAGAGGCACACAGGCTGTGTCCCTAGCTGGTTTCATGCAGGATTTTGTCTTGATTTACAGATAACGAAATGCAGCGGAAAGATAATCACCATGATGCCCAAACTCTGGGAATCGGTAAAGCTATTGCAGTGCTTACATCAGGAGGAGATGCACAAGGTAATCTGTTTTTCTAATCTCAAATATAGCTTTGAGCTGTCTGCTATTGTCTACCAACCAATTATAATAACTGAAAATTGGCTATATAATGGCCTACATTTTAGACACTGAAAGAGAAGCAAAAGACACTAAAAACAACTTGGCCAGGAAGAAATGAGTATGCTATCTGCCAGTCCTTAGATCTTTTCAGCTATTTTGGATTCTGGATCTCTGACTAGCTATGTATGCAACCTACCAAAGGATTCTTTAATGACATACCAGTTATGTTGTTTTTGTCATTTTACCACAGATAAAAGAATGGTCAGTTTAATGTTCATAAATGTTTTGATGTGTGCAATACGTTTTTCACATTAGCTATTAAAAGTGTATCTAAAGCCAACTTTTTTCAGATTCAGATAGAGCGGAGAAGTATTTTTTTTTTTTTTTTTATTGCTGCATGGGCCCAAACTTCATGATTGTTACCAAGACAGAAATTGATGGGAAATACAAAATATTACAGCTGTTACCGTAACAGGAACAGAGGGAAACTATTCCGCTCTAATCCAATGTCTCAGAGAGGGATTTCCCTTAAAGGGTAACTCCACTTTCGTGGGGGAAAAAAATTACCAAATAAAGAAAAAATGATATAGCCTATACAATTGCAACACAAGTCATCTTGTAATTGAATGTTATTAAAAATTACATTTCCTTTTTAATCTGCAGCCGCTGTAATTTTCTGAAAATGCAATGCAATATGGCTACCTGGAGTTGTTTTGTACACAGAATGTGTACAGAACGGCCCCCCAGAAACATAATTTCCTGCTTGTGTGATTGGCTCACCAATTTTCCCAGAAGTCTGCCCAAAATACATACCAGATTTCAGGCATCCCCTGCAACAAAAATGTAATTTTTGGTAAGATATTCCTAATAGAAACACGTCTAAAGTGATGCAGGCCGAGAAGATTTCTTCATTAGTGCTCTACAGCTGCACAGCTGGTTGATAATTATGAAACCACCCTCATTAGGCTCACTCAGCTCATAGGCACAAACAGGGATTTCTTCAGAATAACAAAAGATGGGAATCTGCAACACAGGTTGTTATAAGCCTTGCAATGTACATAGATTACCCAGAGGGGAATGTTGTTTTCTCAACAAAAGTGGAATAACGCTTTAACATTGGAGATATTTTCTCTCACTTTCTGTTGTGTCTCAAGGGCAGAAAGGGAAGAGGGAAAGATCTCCCCAATAGGACACAAACAGCAACAATAAATAAATAAAACTAGGTTTAGATATACAGTACTTTAAATTGGGCCTAGCAACACAAGTAAAGTCTGCCGATAAACCTACGGCCCCTACCCCCATGAGAAATGACTGCAGTAAACTTTAAAAAAAAAACACTGTGGATAAAAAAAAGTTGGTTAAAATACTTGCCTTTTGTACTGTAGGGAGTAGATAGCACCATCCTATGATGAGATCCTGAAGAATGTAGATAGCACAAATTGTGCGCCATGATGCTCCAGCACAATGCAGTAGCCTCTTCTAACAATATTTGGGCTGTTTGGTACTCCTTGGGATTTTACTGGAAGGATAATGATGTCCTTGCTGGTTGTGGATATTATCTAACTTTCTTGCTCGAATGTGTTTGTACCGCATTTTGCAGGTTGAACAACTGCGGCCTTTACTTGTTGTGAACTGATATCTTATTCCTACCTGAAAAGATTTAACGAGCCATCACAGAATCTGTCAGTCACAAGCAAGGAAAATTTTAAGGAGAAAAAACTGTTCATTAATTGACCTTTACATACAAAACACTGCTTATAGTGTTAGTTCAACTTGCATGTGGTAAATTTTAATTGCAATAAAACCTTTAGTAAGTTTCAAACATTTAAAAAAAAAATATATATATATATACTGTATATAAGTAATATTTTGTACTATGAATTGACCCTTAAGGGCGCAGTGCAGTCATATGCAGGTACCATACAGTACAAAGCTGCCCAAACACTGGTAGACTATTCAAATGAACGTTCTAATGAAAATTTTTATCAATACATTTAAAGACATGACTAATCTCATGTGAAGGTGCTTCAAAAAACATTTGCTTTTAACATTTGATTTTGAAGTGAATGAACTTTCCTGAATGAAAACCAAATTCACTGTTAAAAATGTATTTCTTTTTAAGTACATTTTTAGCTTGAGAAAAGTCTTCCATCCCTATCCTTCAAATTTTCTCACCACATCGGTCATAAACAAATTTCAATTTGACCCGCATTAATTTTCAGAAAATTGAACAAACCTTCTAAAAACAAACATTTTCCAAAAAATTCTACTAGTGTATGGCCAGCTTTAGTCAATCAGATTTTGGTAGTTTTCCAATATAATTGACCTTTGTTAGACAACCAGTGGATCACCTGCTGTTGTACAAATATATGTCTCATATTTTATTACATAGATAACTGCTTGTCAGACAAAGGAAAAATCACAAAAGAAATACATGAACAGCTATGGCCATATAGTCGTTACTTGTCACATCCATTGTTATAGTTATATTTTATGAGGTGCTTGAGACATGTTTATGATCTTTATTCTATGAAAATCTCAAGTATCTGGCGACTAGCATAATGTGCCTATAGGTTGCCTTCACCGGGATATTATTAAGGTTGTTTATCTGATCACAATATTCTAACATTTATCACACACACCTATACAGTGACACGAATATACACACACTAAAGCCAGTTTGAGGGGAAGTTAAAGCGGAACTAAAGCTTTCCTATCCTTTGCAGCTACGCAAGCTTCCATCTTAGCCTCTGTTTGATCTGCATCTGCCATGGTGCTGTACATGTTATCAGTTATGACACCACCCATATGATGGTTTGATACTTCGGTTAGGAGCACAAGCAAATGTAACTGTTTTTTGAAACTGTTAAAAACGATGGGTTTAGTTCCGCTTTAACAACCAACGACTGGGCGGCCAGTCTGTTCAGATTTACATATATACAGTGCCTTGAAAAAGTATTCACACCCCTTGAAATGTTCCAAAATTTGTCATGTTACTACCAAAAATGTAATTGTATTTTATAGGGATTTTATGTGCTAGACCAACACAAAGTGGCACATAATTGTGAAGTGGAAGGAAAATGATAAATGGTTTTCAACATTTTTTTTTAAATATCTGAAAAGTGTGGTGTGCATTTGTATTCAGCCCCCTTTACTCTGCTACCCCAAACTAGAATCTAGTGGAACCAATTGCCTTCAGAAGTCACCTAATTAGTAAAGAGAGTCCACCTGTGTACAATTTATTCTCATTATAAATACAGCTGTTATATGAAGCCCTCGGAGGTTTGTTAAAGAACCTTAGTGAACAATCAGCATCATGAAGGCCAAGGAACATACCAGACAGGTCAGAGTTCAAGTTGTGGAGAAGTTTAAAGCAGGGTTATGTTATAGACAAATATCCTAAGCTTTGAACATCTGAGCACTGTTCAATCCATCATCCGAAAATGGAAAGAGTATGACACAACTGCAAACCTACCAAGGCATGGCCATCTGCCTAAACTGACAGGCCGGGCAAGGAGAGAATTAGAGAAGCAGCCAAGAGGCCCATGGTAACTCTGGAGGAGCTGCAGAGATCCACAGCTCAGGTTCACAAATCTGGCCTTTATGGAAGAGTGGCAAGAAGAAAGCCATTGTTGAAAGAAAGCCATAAAATGTCTCTTTTGCAGTTTGCGAGAAGCCATGGGAGAGACACAGCAAACATGTGGAAGAATGTGCTCTGGTCAGATGAGACCAAAATTAAACTTTATGGCCTAAAAGCCAAACGCTATGTGTGATGGAAAACTAACACTGAACATCACCCTGAACACAGCATCCCCACCATAAAAGATGGTGGTTGCAGCATCATGTTGTGGGAATGGTTTTCTTCAACAGGGTAGCTGGTCAGAGTTGATGGGAAGATGGATGGAGCCAAATCCCGGGCAATCTTAGAAGAAAACCTGTTAGAGTCTGCAAAAGACTTGAGACTGGGGCGAAGGTTCACTTTCCAGCAGGGCAACAACCCTAAACCTACAGCCAGAGCTACAATGGAATGGTTTAGATCAAAGCATATTTATGTGTTAGAATGGCCCAGTCAAAAGCCAGACCTAAATCCAATTGAGAATCTGTGGCAAGATTTGAAAGTTGCTGTTTACAGACACTCTTCATCCAATCTGACAAAAAGATTTGCAGCTGTATTTGCAGGGAAAGGTTGTTCTACAAAGCATACAAATGCACACCACACTTTTCCTTGGAAAAAGCACCTCACAAAGTACTGTACACAAAAACACTGGCTAAGCACACATTTGACCCTTTGATTCTCCTAGAAGTTTAATCCCTTTCCCAACCAGTGTCATTTGTACAGTGACAGTGCATATTTTTAGCACTGATCACTGTCACTGGTTCCCACAAAGTGTCAGTTAGTGTCCGCTTTACCGCCGCAATATCCCAGTCTCGCTATCAGACCACCATTAGTAATGTAAAAAAAATTAATAATTAAAAATTCCAGTAGATTTCCCATAGTTTGTAGGGTTTCTGTTGACAAAAATATGTAAAAGACTAAATATTGGCCTAAATATATGAAAAAATTAGATTTCTCTAACGTTCATTGACGAACGCAGTTCTCTCTGATTCATATCAGTAGGGTTATACTGCCCCCTACAGGAGCTACGCCTATGGGCAGTCCCGGAGGGTACACCCTCTCTCTTCCTGCATAGGATGTCAGTTTTAAGGACCTAGTTCCTTGCTGGGATCTTTGGTCCTGGCATAGAAGTAATTTTTTTAAGTAGATTTTTTTTTTAGCTAGTCTTTTTGTCTCAAATGTTTTTCCTGTGAGATCTTCAAGCAATTATGCCGGGCTGGGCGAAGGGCTGGTTCCCTATATCCAGTGGTCACCCCAGTCTGGCCATTGAGCGCGTGCAGGCCTTAGCTCCGCGCTGGGTCAGCTGCGACATAGTCTCACTGGACAGGGACTGGCCCCGTGAGTTAAACTTCTCGCCAGGACGCACACGACAGGGTCTAGGCTTATGTCGCAGCATTCCTATTGGCCAATAGCCCCCCTACTCCAGTGGCATGGGGTCCTGTCATGAGATGGCACCCGCTGTGTTCCCGGTATGGCGGATTTTGGGGTGGACGCAGGCCCTCTCCCTGGGATGGTCGGACCCTCACACTCCAGTGTTTCCCTCTATCCTGTTGTGACCCCCCTCCCCCCCTCTCACGTGGGGGACTGTTTGGGCCTACCTGCGGCTGGGGCCTGCTGTGCAGGCCACATGGGGGGTCGGGGGGTGCGCCGTTCGCGTTGACCGGCCAGTGGTGTGGGGGGGGGGCCTCGTTCAGGCCCTCCAGGGCTGGATGGTGTAGTAGGGCTGGCGGGGGGTCTCCCTGTGGGGTCCTATTGCCGCACTGGGCCGCCATTTTGTTGTAGCCTTGTCTGCATTTGTGATGGCCATCTTGGGGGGTAGTTTTCGGCCATTTTGCGGTGGATTTTTCGCTGTAAAGGTCGGTGGGAGTGCTTGGAGGCTTCTTTTGGTGGAGGAGCCCCTCCCTTCATCCTGGGCTGCTTCCTGGCTCACACTTTTCTCTGAGCCACCGCTGGGACCCTTCTAATCCGATTGCTATCTGGGGACAGTGAGTTACTGAGGGTAGTCTTTGGGGGGGGGGGTTAATTAGCGTGTGCCTGACCTCCGGGGGGGATGTAGCGCTGTGGGGCTGCTTCTTTTTACAAAAAAAATTTTTTATTTTTATAATTTTTTGCAAATTTTGCTGGGGGGGTTCCTCAGGTTCCGTATGGACCCTGCAGGTCATGTATCCCCATCTGATCCCCTCACGGAGGCCGCAGGAACTTCTGGATCTCCACTGTCCATTGGTGCATTTTTCGGCGGTTCGGTAAGCATTTGGGCCCGGGTGGAGATGGGGGGGTGCGCTAAATCGTTTTTCCAACTACCCCTGCCCCATCTCATGTCTCGGATTCTGAGTCTGAATCAGCCGCCGCAGACGTGGGCCTCCCTACCGGGTCTGGTACCTCGCACCCTGTCTCCTCGGATGATGAGGATGACATTTCGCCTCCCCTGCCATGCATGATTCAGGTGCTGGTGGATGCACGGGTTGTTTTGGTGCGTGACACCCTAAGATTTGGAGGCCGCATGTAGGATGGGATCGTCTGAGACGTTCCCCTGGGGTGTCTAAGCGGCTGCTAGACGTTACCCTTTTTGTGGAGTCTCTGGTACTGTGGACTGCTCCACCTATGGTTGACGTGCGGTCTCTAGGCTGACTAGGACTACTGTTTGTTCTGGTGGAGGAATCTCCATCCTTTAAGGATTGGGGGGGGGATAGGATGGCGCGGGCTGTGGCTCACGATCTGTACTCCCTGTCGGGGTCTGCACTGGGAACAGTGTTCATGATTGCCCTTGCTGCGCTAACTCTGCCTGATGGGCGGAGTTCCAACACCGTGCCCTGGTGAAGGGCAAGTCCCTCCTACCCAGGGGGAGCTGTTGGACCAGCGGGCGCAGGGGCTGCAATTTGTTTGCGATACCGTGCTGGACTCGGCTCCTTTTTCTTGGGTCACCTGTTGGTTTTGGTGGTGGTTATCCGGCGTATGCTTGGCTGAAGTGTTGGTCTGCGGATCACACTTCTAAGAAGGCCTTAACGGATCTCCCCTTTCAGGGGGATCGCCTGTTTGGTGCTGCCCTGGATGACATTATACAAGGGTCTCACGGGGGGGAAGAGTGCTTTCTTCCACAGGCTAACATGGGTAAGGGCCTTCGTCGCGGACGGGGCCCCTCCCTTTCAGCTCGCAAACTGGTCTGGCAAACAAGAGATCGTTTTTTTCCAGGCCTGTGGACGAGGCCTACTCGGCCTGAAGCTGCGTCCTCATCCCTCTATGGGGTGGGGGGGTCGTCCTTGCCGGTTCTCGGACGTACGGCTGGCCCGGATCCCAGGCAGCTGGGTTCAGGAGGTCATGCGGTCCAGTTGCGAGATCGGGTTTCGATCCGTTTTTTTTCCGGTGAGTTGTTCTCTTCCATTGTACGGCTGTCCCCGGATCAGTGCTCTGTGGGGCAGTTCAGGCTCTGGTTCAACAAGCTGGACCTTCTGGCCCTTTGATGGTTCAGTGCGGATCAAAAATTCAAGGCGGTATCGGTTTGCACGATGGTGGCTTCCCTACCTCAGGGGGATTCCTGGCCTTCATAGACATCAAGATGCCTACCTTCACATCCCATTGTGTTCAGGACACCAACGGGTTCTCCGTTTTTTGCCGTGGGAAAGGATCTCTATCGGTTTGTGGCGTTACCCCTTGGTCTCGCTTCTGTTACTCAGGTCTTCACAGAGGTGTTGGCTTCGGTCCTTAGCACTGTTGTGGCAGCGGGGCGTATTGGTCCAAGGTTCCTGGCCAATCTTCTTCTCTATGGTGCTGAACAAACAAAATTGGAAGTCTCCATGAGAACTGTGGAGGAGTTCAGGTGGGTTCTGAACCTTCAGAAGTCATCCTTGGTCCCTTCCATGAAACTGGACTATCTGGGCCTGACTTGGGAATCGTCCTCAGTCAGGGTGTTTTCTCCCTCCGGGGAAATAATTTTTGGAACTTCAGACTGTGGTTCAACTGTTGTGGCCCGCACATGGTCATCCCTTCGAACCTGCATGTGAGTTCTGGGACTGATGGTGCCGTCTTTCGAGACGGTCCCTCTCGGGGATTCCCCAGCAGGTAATCCTTCTTGAATGGGGCTAGAATCCAAACTCTCTGGACTTTCTGATCTGGCTGAGCCAGCTGACCAGGGAGTCTTGATCTGGAATCCTTCCTCCCCTTTTTACTGGACAATTGTCATTGCGGATGCAAACCTGCCCGGGTGGGGATGAGTCCTCGGCAGGTTCTCTGCTTCGGGAGTATGGTCCCTGGAGGATCCAGGTTACCGATTAAATGTCCTGGGGCTGGGAGCGATCCGGCTTGCCTAGTTTACTGAATCGGGCACCTGCAGCTGTCCGGTGCACGTTTAATCGAGTACGCCACACCTGTGGCTTCTGTCATTCACCAAGGGGGCACCAAGGGTGTCCTTGCGGCCTTGGAAGTGACAATTCGTTGGGCAGAGCGCCTTGTTCCAGCTCTTTCCACTGTTGCCTTTCCAGGTGTTGAATCTTTGGCAGGCGGAATGCCTCAGTCGACCGGCCTTGGATGCCGTTGGTGTTTCAGCAGTTTTGTCTTCGTTGGGGGCACTCCAGATGTGGACCTGTTGGCGTCGCATCTACAGGATAGTGCTGAGGTTTGTGGCCCGCTCCCGGGACCCCCTGGCGGGTGTGATGGTGGCTCCATGGGTTCGGTCATGGACAAAAACTTTCGCTGAGTTCAACTTGAATGACGCCGAGGAGTGGTCACCTGCGCACGGCTGACGCCGGCATTGTCCAGTGAGAGTGCTCACGGATGGGCTACGGTCAGTATCAGCTGCGGTCTGCCTTTCCTCTTTCCAAGTTTCTGCCAAGAATTCTTCGCAGGATAGAGGCGGAAGGGATTTCAGTCTTTCTCGTGGCTCTGGACTGGCCTCGCCGAGCTTGGTACGCCGACCTGATCAGGCTAGCCGCGGACACGAGAATTCCTCTCAAGGAGGAGTTATTGTCTCCAGGGCAAATCTCCCCTCCGACTTAGTCACTGGCTTTGCCAGCTTGGGTGTTGAAAGCCAGGTGCCGAAGGACAGGGGATCGTCTGCTTCAGTGATTCCCACCCTGCTTAGAGCATGGGAAGCGACTTCTAGGGTGCTTTTTTTCATCATACGAGAAAGTCGTATGTTGCGGGGGCACTCCCTCTCTCTTACTCGGTGGCCCGGATCTTGGCTTCCTTCAACGGGGAGTTGATCAAAGGTTGGCCTTGAGTACTGTCGAGGGTCAGTTTTCGGCTTGACTATTTTCTTCCAAAGGCCGTTGGCCGCCCGTTCCCTGGTGCGTAACTTCTTCCAGGAGGTACGACACTTGGTTCTTCCAGTGCGACCTCCATCACCAACTGGGGACCTTGATTTGGTGCAGTCGGTTTTTCAAGACCCTCCTTTTGTGATTATCGAGGGTATCCCCTGCCTACCTTATTTCAGAAGGTGGCCTTCTTGGTTGCTGTCACTATGCCTACAGAGCGTCGGCACTGGCTACATTGTTGTCCTGTCGTTCTCCCTATATGTTGGTTCTTGGGGCCAAGTGGTACTTCGTCCGGATCCATCCTTCCCTCCAAAGGTGGTTTCTAGTGTTCACTTGCACGAGGACATTGTATTGCCATCTTGTGTCCTAAGCCCCCTCATTCTACGGAATGTGCGCTGCATACTCTGGATAGAGTTCGGTCACTCGAGGTGTACTTGGCGACTACTGAGTCTACCCGTAAGTCAGGTTCACTCTCTGTGCTCACAGATGGCCCAAGAACAGGGCTGCCTGCGTCTGCTGCAACTATTTCCAGGTGGATCGAACAGTCAGTGGTGCAGGCTTCTTTAATTAAGGGTCAGGTCCTACCTTTCCCTGTTTCGGCGCTTTATACTCGGGCGCCTAGTGCTCCCTGGGCTTTTCGCCATACAGGCATCTGTGCTTCAGGTTGCAAGTTGACTACCTGGTCATTTGTTTACACCTTTACCACATTTTATAAGGTGGATGTGCTGGCATCTGCAGATGCCTCTTTTTGGCCGCAAGGTTTTTTTGCTGGCTGCTGTTTAGACGGCTTTTGGCCTTCCTTGAGGGTGTTTACTGTTTGTTTCAGGTGGGCCTCATCTTTTGCTCTGATGAGTCCTATGTTTAGCTTTGGGGACTTATTCTTTTCTGCTGTTCCCACCCCTCATTTTATGGCACTGCTTTGGGACGTCCCTACTGATATGAATAAGAGAGAACTGCGTCCGTCAATGAACGATAGAGAAAACTGGATTTTTGACTTACCGTAAAATCCTTTTCTCTTAAGTTCATTGACGGAGGCAGTACCCTTTATTTTGAGTTAGGTTGGTGTTACTTTCTGACACTGATTTGATACAAAACTGACATCCTATGCAGGAAGAGAGAGGGTGGACCCTCCGGGACTGCCCAAAGGCATAGCCAGAACTTTATACTGCCTAGTGTCCTACTCCTGTAGGGGGCAGTATAACCCTACTGATATGAATCAGAGAGAACTGCGTCCGTCAATGAACTTAAGAGAAAAGGATTTTACGGTAAGTCAAAAATCCCGTTTTAATTTTCTTATTGGATAGGTTTTATAGCAGATAGTAAAACATTTTTTTTTTCCCAAAACTGTCTGTATTTTTTTGTTCATAGCACAAAATATAAAAAACACAGTGGTGATCAAATCTCACCAAAAGAAAGCTCTATTTGTGGGGAAAAAATTTGCATAAATTTTATTTGGGTACAGCATTGCATGACCGCGCAATTGTCAATTAAAGTAATGCAGTGCCGTATTGCAAAAAATTGCCTGGTTATGAAGGGGGGTAAATCATCCAGAGGTCAAGTGGTTATTTAACCCAAAAATATGTTTTTGTTTCATGGCAGTTGTAGGAGAGTGTTAGCTTTTTTTTCTCTTTCAATAATTTTTAACTTTTAAACCTCATATATAAAAAATATATACAATATCAAAATAAAAGTCAACAAGAGGATGCACCCTCTGAAATGTTCAATGGCCTTATTGTAATACCCAGAATGCATGTATGACAATAAAGTCAGGCCTAACATACAGTCTCTATCCAATATAGCGATCCTATGTCTAGGGCTGCAAGGCCCGCTGTATCAGAAACCTATTGCAAAGCTTCATGAATAGGAAAAATTATGAACTAGTGTTTAGATAAACTGTAGGTCCACATATCCTAATTACATGGAAAGGGAGGGAAACGTTAATTGCCAAAAATTGTTTCAGTGCTTCATAACACAATACCTCAAACCGAAAGAGCGATGGAAATTAAAGAGGCTCCATAGTCTCCCATCAGCATCCATTTAAGAATTCTTTAAGCTCTTATCCGTATTTTTGTTAGTCCTGTCCGGTCTACCCACCCCCCCTCACTTCTTTTCTTACTCTACGCCTGCCCCCCCCCCCCCACCCCCTTTGTTTTTTTTTGTTTTTTTCTCTTTCTCCTCCCACCCTTCCTTAATTCCCTTTTCAATTCGCTACTCCCTACTTAGGGGGGTGAATCTTGTAACCATTGACTCTTGTCTGTGACAAGGTAATAGAGGCTTGGGTTATAGCTTTTGATGGTAATTTTGAAAATGTGTTAGACAGTATAAATTAAAAAGATTACGGGTAAATGCTATTTTATTTACTGCTAATGTATGCTCATGTGGAATTGTAATCTGCTACTGTCAGATGTTACAAGTGTAATGCTGTGATTGTCCTGATAAAGTTTAAAGTGTAACTCCACTTTTGTTGAGAGAAAAAAACATTCCCCTCTGGGTGATCTATGTACATTTCAAGGCTTATAACAACCGGTGTTGCAGATTCCTATCTTTTGTTATTCTGAAGAAATCCCTGTTTGTGCCTATGTGCTTAGTGAGCCTAATGAGGGTGGTTTCATAATTATCAACCAGCTGTGCAGCTGCAGAGCACTAATGAGGAAATCTGCTGGGCCTGCATCACCTTAGACGTGTTCCTATTGGGAATATCTTGCCAAAAATTACATTTTTGTTGCAGGGTATGCCAGAAATCTGACTTGTATCCTAGACAGACTTCTGGAAAAATTGGTGAGCCAATCGCACTAGCAGGAAATGTTTCTGGGGTGTGGTCTGTACACATTCTGTGTACAGAACAGCTCCAGGTAGCCATATTGCATTGCATTTCCAGAAAATTACAACAGCTGCAGATTGAAAAGGAAAGGTCATTTTTAATAACCTTCAATAACAATATGATTTGTGTCGCAATTGTATACGCTATATTGTTTTTTACTTTATTTGTTATTTTTTTTCCCCACGAAAGTGGTACCCATTACCTGTTAAAAAAAAAAAAAAGAATTATTTTAAAAACATAACAAAAACAATAATGGAAAGAAAGAAGGAGGAAAAAGAAAAGGAAAAAAAGTGAGAGAAAAGGCCTGAGTTTGTCCTTTCAGCCCAAGCCTCCATCCACATAACATCTAGGGAATTTGGATGTACACAATCCAGGGGTTCAACACCTTGTCAAACCTAGCTTGTTTATCTTTACGGATACTGGTCAGTTTTCATTGACCATAATCCAAGATATTTTGCGTTTCACCAACGTGACATTGATCACGGGTGATTTCCATGCCCTTGCTATAGTTATTTTAGCCTCTTAAAAAAATAAAGAAAATTAGAGTTAGAAGATATCTGGGGATCTCTTCCAACAGGTCAGCGAACAACGCAGTTTTGGTGCCTCTAGATATGTTCTGACCTGTCACTGAGTGGACAAGATTGAAAACACTGATCCAGAAACACCGGACCTTCAGACAGGACTGAGTGTTAGCTTTTTTGAAGAGCTTATAATACTTTGTACTGTCAAAACACCTCCTGCATAATGAGTGCCTTTGATTATTTACCAATGGATGCATTCTAGAACTAGCAGTATAGTGATAGATTGCATAGGATAATCCCATATCTATGGCATTTATGCTGAGTGCCTTCATTTCTTAATATATATAGAACATGGGTGGGGAATTAAGTTGGCTTTTCAAACCAATAGGAAGGTTCAAGACATTGTTTTGTCTAGTGCTGTATGTCACAGCAGCTGCTATCTGATATCACCATGTGCTCTGTCCTTGAACAGATAATGTTTCCCTGCAGGCTAGTACTAGAATAAGAAAGTGACCTACGCATTTTCACTATCACTAAATATGTGGATAAAATAGAAATACATTTCATTTTTTATGTAAAATTAAAATAGATGAGAAATTTAAGAATGTCATCTTAAATTTCTTAAAGCGGAGTTCCACCCTCGGAAAGTTTTTTTCACTAGAAATACCCCCAGGACAGTCAGGGCTAGTGCATTCCACAATGGATAGCCTCTGAACTGTCCCAGGTCGCACTTACCTTTTAGAAGAAATACTTACCTTGAAAATGTCTTGTCCAGCGCTGCCATCTCCGGTGTGGGCAGCTGAAGCCAGCGCGTCCTCTTCGGCGTCCTCTTCTGTGTCCTCTTCGTCCCAGAATGCCCTGCACCGGCCCCGCTCATCATGTCCTGTGCAGGCACGTCATTCCTGCACAGCTTCTGGGCATGCCCAGAAGCTGTTTAGCAGTGAATGATGTGCCTGCACCGGAACTGACGAGCGGGGCCGGTCCAGGCGCATTGATTCCTGGGAGCGATGACGCTCAGCTCCCAGGAATCCATGCAAGCAGGAAGTGACGGCACGGGCCATGGCCGAAGAGAGAGGAAGAGGAAGTAAGGTGAGTATATTTTCTTCTAAAACAAGGTAAGTAAAGAAAAAAAAAATCGTGATTGTCCATTTATTTTTCAGGTGACACAGATCAAGCAGATGGGGCAAAGTGTCTTTTAAGGGTGGAACTCCACTTTAATGTCATCAATAATTCAGATTCTTTCTCCTCACTTCTGGGATAGGAGGTTTGATAACGAGGAGTTGCAAGTTTAAAAAGGTAGCTAAATGTCTACATGTACAGTCAGGTCCATAAATATTGGGACATCGACACAATTCGAATCTTTTTGGCTCTATACACCACCACAATGGATTTAAAATGAAACAAACAAGATGTGCTTTAACTGCAGACTTTCAGCTTTAATGTGAGGGTATTTACATCCAAATCAGGTGAAAGGTGTAGGAATTACAACAGTTTGTATATGTGCCTCCCACTTTTTAAGGGACCAAAAGTAATGGGACAATTGGCTGCTCAGCTGTTCCATGGCCAGGTGTGTGTTATTCCCTCATTATCCCATTTACAAGGAGCAGATAAAAGGTCCAGAGTTAATTTCAAGTGTGCTATTTGCATTTGGAATCTGTTGCTGTCAACTCTCAATATGAGATCCAAAGAGCTGTCACTATCAGTGAAGCAAACCATCATTAGCCTAAAAAAAATAAAACAAACCCATCAGAGAAATAGCAAAAACATTAGGTGTGGCCAAATCAACTGTTTGGAACATCCATAAAAAGAAAGAATGCATCGGTGAGCTCAGCAACACCAAAAGACCTGGAAGACCACGGAAAACAACTGTGTTGGATGACCGGAGAATTCTTTCCCTGGTGAAGAAAACACCCTTCACAACAGTTGGCCAGATCAAGAACACTCTCCAGGAGGTAGGTGTATGTGTGTCAAAGATAACAATCAAGAGAAGACTTCACCAGAGTGAATACAGAGGGTTCACCAAAAGATGTAAACCATTGGTGAGCCTCAAAAACAGGAAGGCCAGATTAGAGTTTGCCAAACAACATCTAAAAAAGCCTTCACAGTTCTGGAACAACATCCAATGGACAGATGATCAACTTGTACCAGAGTGATGGGAAAAGAAGAGTATGCAGAAGGAAAGGAACTGCTCATGATCCAAAGCATCAACCTCATCAGTTAAGCATGGTGGTGGTAGTGTCATGGCGTGGGTATGTATGGTTGCCAATGGAACTGGTTCTCATGTATTTATTGATGATGTGACTAATGACAAAAGCAGCAGGATGAATTCTGAAGTGTTTCGGGCAATATTATTTGCTCATATTCAGCCAAATGCTTCAGAACTCTTTGGACGGAACTTCACAGTGCAGATGGACAATGACCCGAAGCATACTGTGAAAGCAACCAAAGAGTTTTTTAAGGGGAAGAAGTGGAATGTTATGCAATGGCAAAGTCAATTACCTGACCTGAATCCGATTGAGCATGCATTTCACTTGCTGAAGACAAAACTGAAGGGAAAATGCCCCAAGGAACTGAAGACAGTTGCAGTAGAGGCCCGGCAGAGCATCGCCAGGGATGAAACCCAGCGTCTAGTGATGTCTATGCGTTTCAGACTTCAGGCTGTAATTGACTGCAAAGGATTTGCAACCAAGTATTAAAAAGTGAAAGTTTGATTTATGATTGTTAATCTGTCCCATTACTTTTGGTCCCTTTAAAAAGTGGGAGGCACAGATACAAACTGTTGTAATTCCTACACCGTTCACCTGATTTGGATGTAAATACCCTCAAATTAAAGCTGAAAGTCTGCAGTTAAAGCCCATCTTGTTTGTTTCATTTCAAATCCATTGTGGTGGTGTATGGAGCCAAAAAGATTAGAATTGTGTGAATGTCCCAATATTTCTAGACCTGACTGTATATACAGTGGGTACGGAAAGTATTCAGACCCCCTTAAATTTTTCACTCTTTGTTTATTGCAGCCATTTGCTAAAATCATTTAAGTTCATTCTTCTTCCTCATGAATGTACACATAGCACCCCATACTGACAGAAAAACACAGAATTGTTGACATTGTTGCAGATTTATTAAAAAAGAAATTGGGGGATGATACCATAATACAGCCTTTATTAAACAAGAATTGCATGCTGGCGCCATAAAAAAATTGGTCTCTGATGCCTGCTACTTTATGTGATTAAAGGACAAGATTGTCACTATACCAGGGTGTGCTGGTGAAGATCTTTATTTTACAGCATCTACTATAAACAGCAGTTTTGGGTAGGATAGCCATTTAACCCTAGCTATATAAAAAAAGACAAAGCTGCATGCATACACTTTTTTTTTTTTTTTTTTTTCTCCTTCCTTTTGAGTTAGTGTTTCCTATTGCATTTCACCTGAACTGCTGAATCTTAACTGCATGTCTATCAAACATTATGATAAATAGGACACAGATTTGTGTCATTTACTAGTCTGTTATATATCCTTTGCTTAAAGTAGCACTATAGGCAAAACCTTTTTTTTTTTTTTCTCTAAATTTTGGATAGAGCAAGGGAGGGTGTTAACTCCTGTCAGCTATTTTTTTTTTTTAGCCATCTGTTTTCCATTTCGGAGATTGTTCTTCACTTCCTGTCCCATAGTCAAACAGTAAGTGAGAGGAAATCCCTGCAAACTAAGGGAATCCTTCGGGGACCCCAGGTCACCAGAACTAGTGTGCCCATTGGAAGATTTCCCCTTCTTAACGGCGGCACAGACAGCAATAAAAACTAACAGGGTTTCTAAATCCCTCTCCACTCTATCCAAAACTAAAGAAAAGTTTTGCCTTCAGTTATACCTTAATATACAAAATGCCATATTATTGCAATAGCTCCATTATACTGAGCAGAGTTCCCCAAACTTTGTCAGTTTATGAGCCATATTTACACCCCAACATATACAAAAGGCCATTGTCCTTTTGGGTTTTATCAAAAGGGTGTTGTGTGTTTTTTTTTTTTTTTTTTTAAAGGCATAATTATTATTATGAGCGTAAAAGTGTTTGGTGCTCTAGAAGTTTTGTGTGTTCTGATGTCTGTGGGGCATTTTGTTTATTGCTGCTAGCTACATTAATGTTCTGTGGCTTTTTTGGTATGGTTAGAGATATGTGAACCATGTTCCCATATAATATGATGCACTAAGCCATGTTTAGCGAGATAAAATGACCAAGTATTGCATTAAAAGATTAATTATTAATCTGAACGTTTTAAACAAGTGATACACTGTTCAAAACCTTTTGTTTGGCTTCTTGCTTTTGTTAGTCATTTAATAAAGCTATTTGGCCACTAGCTGAAAGACACGTATCTTGTAAGCCAGTCCATGGGACTCACTGCTACAGACACTGATTCTATGTTTGATACAAAAATGAAAAAAAAAAAAAAACTTTTATAAAGAAGTCTCTTCTTTTTCTGAAGAGGCTTTTTATTTACCAGATGTTTTCCCCACCAAAATATCAAGTCTAACACCACATTCAATAATTTCCACTTTTGACCCTGTTGTCACAGAGGAAGTTGCTAAGCTTTTTTTCTGAAGCCCACCTGATCCATGGATCCCATTCCCCCACAACTACTCCATTCACACTTGCTGTATTTTATACTCTGTAATTCACATCTTCAGTCTTTCAAACTGTACTACCATTCTAAACCATGCATTGGTCACCCCTATACTTAAAGTACCCTTGTTGGAACCCACTAGTCTGAACAACCACAGACCCATTTCCTTGCTCCCGGTTACCTCCAAATGTCTAGAATGCCTAGTCTACAATTGTCTGAGCTGCTACCTCACAGACAACAACCCTCTCATCCCCTTTCAGTCTGGCTTCCATTCGCAACACTAGTCAGAAACTGCCCTCTAAAAACGTAACAACTTACTAACTGCTAAAACCAATGGCTATTATTCCGTACTCTTACTATTAGACCTTTCCTGCTGCCTTTGACACAGTTAACTACCTACTCTTCGAGGGAAAAAAAAAACTACCTTGGTCTCATAGACTCTATTAGCTGGTTCTCCTCCCACCTATCCAGGTGCCAAATAATTGCCACCTACAATTCTATCTTGTTCTCTCCTATTGCTCCTTCTGTAGAATTCCCTCAAGACTCTGTCGCTATCTGCACCTCTTCCCTGGGTCCGTTGGTAGTCTCCAGCACCATCTGTATGTTGAAAACACCAAAATCTATCTCCGATCCTCAGCTCACCCTTTCAGTCTCTTTTTGCATCGCTAACTAACACTAACTAACTGACATATTAATATGAATGGTATGGTTAAAATGCAGCGCTTGATAAAGTCCACAACATATGGTAAGCCCACACTTAGATGATATGTGATGAATC